>NC_056746.1:679441248-679666248 GCF_019279795.1 Protopterus annectens
GGTACAGGCCACACATAAAGGCCAAACATGCATGGACATATGGACAGCTATACATCTGTAAATGTAGAGAGATAGACAGCTATAGGTATATATACGTGTATGTATGACTCACAAATAACCATATAACAGCAATCGTACATAGATTAATATGTTCAGTGTATATATCCATATATATATTTATATATCTATATATATATATATATATATATATATATATATATATATATACATATGTATATATATATATATGTATATATATGTTCAGTGTGTGTATATATATATATATATATATATATATATATATATATATATCTACATGCATACACTTATATATATGGATGCATATACATATCTAGAGCTATATCAATGTCCAGTTATATCCCTCTATATATGGGGGTGTAACATGTACACTTATGCAGATATACATAAATATATATATATATATATATATATATATATATATATATATATATATATATATATATATATATATATATATATGGTTCTACCTGACATATGAAACCACACAACACCGACAACCACATCACCGACACCACATATTGACAGTCCATAAACACGAAACCACACATAACCGACAACGAAATAACCGACGGTACACAAACACGAAACCCCATACACTGCACACACCACAATAACAATTAAAAACAAAACACATCCCCATTCCACAAACCAACCACACAACACAAGCACACCAAAATCCTTACAAGCCCACACTAAACCTTACCCTAACCCTAAGGTCCAACTCACTATCACTTACCTACCCGCCTCCCTAACCCTAACTCACTTAACCCGCCTCCCTAACCCTAACTCACTTAACCCTATCGCGCCCCTAACCTAACTCACTTAACCCACCCCTATCCCCACAGACCGTCAATCTCACACTTACCTGCCTCACCCTAACGTCCGTCACTACCGCATACTCACACAGCCTTTCCCCATGTCGGCATCCTCGGCGTTGGTGTTGTCATCGGGTCTTCTGCATTGTCGATGTTCTGCCACTCGCGATTGCGCCGGTCTTCTTCACTGATCTTCTGAGTTCGATGTCGGTCTTCTGCGCTGTCGACGAAGTCAGGTAGAACCATATATATACACAGATAGACATGTGCATATGATTTCCACATGGGAACGGACTCCTGGCCCACTCCAAACTACAAAACAGACCATGAGCACAGATAATGGGGGTGGGGGCACAAATGAGGGACAGCTGGTAATTACTGCTATGTAACCCCCCCCCCCCCAGCCCTAATGGATATGCTGTGCAATCCAATATCCAGCACATGCAGTACTTGACAGCAGGACCCAACACAACACAGGTACAATGCTCCAACAGTTATCCATGTCACCTGTACATGTCAAGCCAATATCTATAACATATCATGCAGATAACCTATTGTACCACAGGGAATGTACTATGTTGAAGGGATACACATTACAACGGTACAGATATGCACACACATCCATACATTGACAATCATGTGCAGGTGTATATATATAAATATATATATATATATATATATATATATATATATATATATATATATATATATATATGAGATATATAGGTATATACACATATACAGAGACAAAGGGTATTAGTAGCCATACATGTGTAGCAGTAGTGTGGACGTACTGGATGCAATGTATATCCCCAGCACCAAGCCCTGTAACCAGTACCTGTGACATGTGTGGTGTGGCAACCAGATCCACAAAGGGGATACTTACATTGCACATATACCCACTCACAATTCAAAGGACATGACATGCCGCACAGGTATGTATACACAGACAATCTCTATTTGTGTACCATACAATACTGTATTCCATTACTGACAGCACATGGATGTTGATGTATATAACCAATGATGGATGCAAGGCCCACACAAAACAGTAGATGCAAACCGTGCAGACATGTAACGTACTATGGTGTTCAGGCTAAGCCCTTCAATTCGTACAACAGTTGACAACAGATTTGCCTGCACAATATGTAACAGTCAACAATATCAGATGTAAGTCAGCAGCCTCCAATTACACCCTGTAGTCAAGCCCTAGGGAGACATTCTTTACTTGTGGTAATGTCAATATATCTGTCACATATATGGTCCCTGGCCAACAAATGCTGTGGGTGTCCACGCTATGACTGGGATGATAGTAGGAATGCTAGCAGTAGTTAATGGTAGGCCATTACCTAACAACCCCTACCCGTATCACAGTAGGACAAAGGCAGGAACGCAGGGCTATACCCACAGTATTGCAGTTACACACCCTGGAACATGCCGTTGTTACAGGATGGGTTGCAACATACCTTAATGCAGGAATATGACATCAAGTACACAAATGGATATAACCATGTACTGCTAGCACACAACACGCACACTGCCAGTGTAATATCCAACATAGGACCTGAGTGGTGGACAGACAACTCATGAGATGCACATCTCTGTCCAGCTAGAGGATAGGCCCACAGTAGGGAGCTATACAGACAGACTGCAGTCCAAGGTAAACTAGTATGCACACACACACACACACACACACACACACACACACACACACACACACACACACACACACACAGTAACACCAGTACTATGCAAAGCATTACACCACTCTACTCACAGTCTGTCTGTATGTCCCGATCCTCCTACATATATGTGGCTGCCCTGAGTGTGCAGGCTCTCCTGCAAGAGGTATTGCTACTTGCTGTCTGTAACATTGATGCCCACACACAGGAAGGATGTCCATCTCACAGGGAATGTAGAGAAATACGCCCACATGATGTAGGGATTCATAGTGGGTGGTTGCCATGATAGTGGTAATTGGATGTACTACACATGTGTACTCAGATATATATATATATATATATATATATATATATATATATATATATATATATATATATATATATATGTATATATATATATATATATATAGCTATCTGGCTAAGTACATGTCCATATCATCCCACCATATGTCCTGGCCATGGAGTGTAGCCCTACACCAGCCCCTATAGACCCAATGTAGTACTGCAAGGGGCTGCCTGGTATGTATAGCTGGTATATTAATAGACAGTTGCTACTGCCATTGGGCTTGTTGACACAGACACAGTGTGTGTGGAAGGTGACATCTGCTCATAACATGTGTGCCATTGGCTACTGACAAACACCCTAAGGTTATTATGGTACAGTACCTGCATATATAGTAGGCTCGACAGCCATGTCACAGCACAGAGTAGGATACACCTGTGTGACAGTGCATAACCACAACCAATGTGAACACAGCCACATCCACATATGGTACGCTAGCATAATAGTACAGTATATGCCCTACACCATCCTCATATGTGCCAACCACAGAATGATCCTACATATACTGGGCTGCTATACAGTCTGGTCTTATGGCTGTCTGTGGTATGGGACATGTGTGTGTCTCGCACTACACACATGTAAGGTACAATGGTACCATACAGTGGGGCAGCATGTAACAACAGATAGAAGGGGAGCTAGAACAATGACATCTACCACAGTCTGTACACAGGCCATAGTTTATATTAACAATACACACACTGCCAACATTCACCATCACTACACAGACCTCAGTATTGTACAAACATCCACAGGATTTCCAGGGTATAGCATTAAGTGTAACCCCTACTGTACATGACATGTGTAGCACTCTAATATATCACTGGCGTGTTATCAGATATGAAGACACTATTTACAGTGTACAGCATATATGCACCACTTCATGCACGACATATGCACAAAGGTTGACAGAGGTGCAGCTGACAGCACATACACAGGGCCAGTATAGACATGTTGCTGTGATGCCCTCATTAATCTACCATTGTAAAGGGTTATGTTGCAACATATGTCCAATGAGGGATATGTAGTCAGTAACTGTCATGGCCTTCAACATCAACAGACTGCAATCCTCACACTACCTTCTGCATTCCACGGATAGATGCATCATGGCTAACACATGACACCAAAGGCACAACACTGCCCAGTCTGCAGATGAGCCTGGAGATTGGGATTCCTGATATACATGGAACTGACATGGCAGGTATTGCGACATGTACGACAGGCATATCCAGACAAACACTGTTAATCCAACATTAATCCATCTGCAGTATAGCAGCACTTACAGTTCGTAGTCAGGTCAGACACATCCCCCTCATATTTGTTGCCCTCTTCCCACAGTGTATGTTGTTAGAGGTAACTCCCCAACTCATCTGAAATGCTGCTTGCCAAACAACAGTTCTAGCTCCTGATCACATTGACAGACAAGGGCCAACATCACCAGGATGTTCCCAGGTATTGGAGTGCGTTTCCATGCAATTGGCTATGGGAATGTTATCACACCTGTTCCACATGCAATCGGCTAGGGAAGGGTTGCGATTTTTGCAGAGGCCATCAGCTGATCACGAGCATCATGTTAAATACACATGCTGCTGCCTAAGCAATGCAGGTGTGGCCCTCCACATCCACCAGAGAGGGAGTGGGGGAGGCAGACAGAGGCGAATACATGTCAGGGAAGGGTGGGAGGGTAAAACCTACGCATGTTTGTGTCACACATACCAGCACAGGGTATCAAACACCCGACAGCTATGTCATGCTATCACAGTTCAATGCTGTTATTGGATGCGCCACATGGGTTATCTGGTGGGGAGCACTCAGAACATATATGTGATGGTGAGCGACATCTGCAACAGGGTTACGGTAAATATACAATAGGTGACGTACACGTGCCTGTCCACATGAACAGGTGCCAGCGTCAGCACAGTCACACAGGGACGCACACACATTAATATACTTGGCAGGGCCAGGAGTGCAACCCGTCACTAGTGGGATTGCCACAACACAGAAATGTGCAGGGAACACATGCACCACATGGGTGATATGGAGGTCGTATGGGCAGTGAGTATGATGGGGTGTCAGACATAAGGTGGGATGCTTCACTGTGCCCTGGGGGGAGTAATGCATGTGGATATGGACATACACACCGTACAACACATATATGAACACACAGGGTCCAGTTCGGACATGCATGGGTGCATGTCTAAATGGGTGTGTGGTGGCCAACAGTGCCAGCAGGCTATACAAGGGTAGGCAATGGATATACCTTGGCATCAGGCCACATGATAATGGTCTGCATTGTGGCACAGGCCTGTAGCATCTGCATTTGCCCCCCCAGGTGGGTATGGCATCCGTCTTCCAGTCACCTGGATGACTGTTGTGTGTGGCCAATGCTGTGCAGCACTCACCATGTCTGTATTCCCTAGTCCATGACTTGGATGGTGTCTAGGATGTGCACTTCTCCCACATGCATGTGCAGTGACATGTGGAACTGTACCTGGGGTATCTGGCCCATGCTGTGAACACAGTTTATCATCAGATGTGCCAGTCTTGCCCACATGTGGCAGGAAGTGGTACTGGTTAGCAGATTTACCCTGCACCTACATTGATAGCATGCTAACAGCATTTCCTGATGTCAGTTTCATCTGTCCATATAGACCATGTTGTCAGGCATGGTATGACCATTGTGAGTCACATGTGAAGGCACAGTGGGGTTGCTAACTGTGATTGGCAGGCCTTGATGTCACATGTATGGGTATGGCTTTGCACCCCAGCCTCTCAGCCATTTACATCTGTTATCCATGTATGGTTGCCATTGTGATATATTGTAGGGCCACCATAAATTAAATTAGCAAAACCTCTCCACATTGCCCACAGGTGTCACAGACTCACAACCACCTCTACACAGGATATAAATTACAAACACACACACACCTGTCATGTCTGGGAGTAGAACCCCTACCTAACTAGTTTACTACACTACAGCACTAAGCAGTTGTATCATGTGCCATGGACATTACTGAAGTACATCTTCCCCAAAGGTGTATTTCACAATTAATTACATCAGCAGGACTACCAAAGTAGGGCATTTGTAATGTACTGCGGGTGAGTAGCCTATAATGCATTGCTCTATACACAGACACTGAGACACACACATCACCTCCCGAACTGGCATGGATGGAGATGGAACACTACCATCATTCTAAATCACACCACAGCAGTATGCAGTTACAGGACGTGCTACGGCGATTACTGGGCTATCAATTTCCCAGAGATACTTCTAGGTGAGTGACATCAGCAGCCTTAGCAAAGTAATGTATTTGTATTGTATGGAGTGTGAGTAGCCTAAAATGCATTGCTCTCTACCCAGTCAGACACACACAGTTGCCAGGGCTGGGGTTCGAACACCTACCTAATTAGTTTATTACACTACAGCAGTACGCAGTTACAGGATGCACCACAACAATTACATGGCTATCATGTTCCCAGAAGTGTACTTCTAGGTGAGTGACATCAGCAGCCTTGCCAAAGTTTAATATAAGTATTGCATGGAGTGTTAGTAGCCTAACAAGCATTTCACTCTACACAGTCAGAGGCAGACAGGCACACACACAAACACACACTCACACAATTGACAGGTCTGGGGTTAGTACTACTACCTAACTACTCTGTCGCTACAGCAGTACACAGTTATGGGACACACCATGCATTTTACTGAGCTATAGCTCTCCCAAAGGTGTAATTCACATTGGATTACCTCAGTAGGCTTATCATACTACTGATATGGGAAGGGCAGTGTGTGCATGGGCCATACCCCATTCATGTAGGGGTTGACATGCCACATGCGGGCACACACGGCGTCATATGTCACAGATGCGTGTATACAGCTACTAGATGGCTGCTTCCTTGTACAGTCTTGATGCACAGCTGGCACATACACCACATAGTCTGTCATGCTGACAGGTACTGGTGGCTAGTATCCACAGTGGGTTACATCTGCACCTCCTGTGTTGGGGCCCTTAGGCTGTGTGCCAGTTGGGACAGGCCCACATTGCTCCTTGTCACAGTCACCCTCTTCCACACATCTATGCCCGTGTGCCTGTTGCTTATTATAGTGTGTTGTCCTTACATATTTGTCTGCCTTCCTATCCACTATGTGTGCAAGGCAGGAGTGGTGCATACTGACATGTGTTCACACTGAGAACTGCAACTTCCAGATATGTCTGGTCCACTGGTGTTTGCAGACATGGCCTTGTAACTCTTACACGGAGGCTTCGTGAATCCTGCCCACTGTTAATCTGTTTTTCATATAAGGTACTACAATCACAGAAATACACGAAGTAGAAGAGCAACATGGCAGCTTTAAATGAAAAGAAACTACATTTACTCACGTTTATTTTTTCAAAACAATCTTTGTGTGTGTGAGTGTGTGTGTGTGTGTGTGTGTGTGTGTGTGTGTGTGTGTGTGTGTGTGTGTGTGTAAGTGTGTGCAGAATTGTTTAAAAACCTAAAATGAGTCAATGATGACAAAATATCAGTTTGCTATAACCCACATCATGTTGCAGGAGTATTATTCAGTAGAGCAGCTAACCCCCCTGGGTCATTCCTGCGTATATTTTAGTCCTCATCATCCAGATTTTAATCATTGAAAAAAAAATACAGAATTAGGTCTTCCTTAAGTATTTGTCTTTGGACATTATCAGACAGTGTCCTGAAACTATTTTATGTCCCTGAGAAGACTAAATTGCAGGCTGAAGAAGTAATACACTACTAGAGAGAAAGTGCCTTAACTGAATAAAGCTCTTTTCAGGAAATTGTTGTGACCTAACAGCTTCTACCAACATTGCATTTATTTTACTTTTCATTCACTTAAGGAATTCTATATTCCAAATTTGATGGTGTCTAAGGAAAGTGAATGTACTCAAAGTCTCATCGCTTTTTCTATTTTAATTTTCATTGGTGTGCGTGTGTCTGTGTCTGCAGATATGTGTGTGTGTGTGTGTGTGTGTGTGTGTGTGTGTGTGTGTGTGTTTGTGTGCTCCTCCCTGTCTCCCAGAAATTCAACACTATATGCTTGAACAACTGATAGAATGGTCTTGAACAAATGGATGGAGAAATACATTGTTCATGACACAAAGACAATAAGATGCATCTTCACATTGTTGCATGGCTATTGTGACCAGTGGTGGGAATTTTGGGACTATTTTAACACACTGGCTATGTTCTTCTAGATTATTATAGTTTTAATAAATTTTGTTTTGATATATGCAACTGGCAAAGCATATCAGGAAACAAATAATATTATCTGATGCAACACATTGTACATAAAACCAAGTAGTTTTTCACTTGAGAGCTATGCATAGATAAATATTCAAGAATTACTTTTTTATTTTATTTTTATTGTTTTAATGCTGAGTAAAGCATGTTTTTTAACTGCAGAGCATTCAATAATCCCTAGACCAATGTGTTTGGTATCTGTAATTAGCAGCAAGGGTTTGTTCATATCAGGATTTAAACATCTGATTGATTTTCAGATTAACAGTGTTGGTAGCATGCTTGTGTTAGAATTTAGATGATAGCTTGGTAGTGACACAGCAGAATAACTAAGATTCTGTAGTGCTAAGAATAATTTTAGCAGAGAAATAATTTGCATAAGAAGTTTTGCAATGTATTAATGTTTGGAATGGCATTTTTCATCAGTAGAGAATATTGCAAAAGACAAATTTGTTTTAATAATTATTCCTCTTAACACTGGATTTAAATGCCTGATTGTATTAAGTTAAACAATAACCTTACCAGCTAGCTTGTGCCAGGAATATAGTTAATTACCCAGTACTAAGATAATACTGTCAAATTGCCTGGGTGTGTTACATATAAGTGGTTGAATAAAAAAAAGTTATGCAGCATTAATAAATAGTTTGTATATGCTAGGATTTAACATAATTGATCTGTCTGTTTATGCTAGGAAACAAACAGCACTGCTGCCCTCAGTAGCACATTATCAGATCGTCCATGTCTGGATTTGAATTCAACAGCTGATGTGTGGTAACTTAATAGCATCTTTCACAGTTAACTTGTGCAATGATTTAAACAGCCTTTTAGTACTGAGATAAGAGCAGCATTAATGGTCTGCAAGGGCAATAACTGAAGCTATGAATTAGTATTGAGCCAAAATGTCATTTTTAAATGAATTGTTTAATGAAGAATGACTGTCATATTTACTTTGGGTAAAACTGGTACAACTGTTGATCAAACAACTTGTGACCAGTCTTAGCCATAGCAGTTACTTGCTGATGTTTCCACAGAAGGCAGATTGGCAAAGACTTTTAACTGAGGACTTGTATTATAGCAATTACTTAGCAGTATGAGCAACATGCACCCTGCCAGTTTACTATCACTCTTAGGAATGCCACATTATTTACATGCAGTAAGATGTATGGCATTTACACTGGCTAAGACTTTTTACTCTACTTTTCAGCAAACAATGAGTTATTAATCATAGTCATAGTAGCTATTAACATACCATTTGTGTGATATATACTGTAACTTTAAGCAATTTTGCTCAGAGGCATATTTAGAGTACTTTGGACCCTTCTCAGTTTTTAAACCATTTAAGACCATGAATGTTTCTTTTGGATTCATATCCCTGATTGGCTTAAATTGTACTAATCTAACAGACAGATTTATTATATTTACTGTATACCAAAGCAAAAACTGATTGTTTATTTTAAAACTGAGTAGTCTTAAACAATTTTCCAGCATTAAGTGGAAAAATCTTACTAATAAATAATAGAAAATCATCAATTTAAGTACATGTTCACCATAAAAAAAACTCAGGCCATTGTCATTATAATCCAACATTTCTAACCACATGATTTATTATATACATTTTAAAAATTTAAATGTAATAAAAATGGCCAAAGTAAAGTATTCCAATTTGCTTTACATAAATGCATGCTAGTCCTGCACAGCCATTCTAATGGCATTTTAACTTGATCCTGAGAGAAGAGATAGTCATTTTCATACATAAAAAGTCTTGGCACCCATCAATTACAGCCACATTGTTGACTATGTATTCCTCAAATATTTGAATGTGGAAATTCGTACTAATAAAGGCTACATTGTGTTTGATGTTTGCTTCACATAAGCACAAAGAAGCCACCATGAAATATTGCAGCTTGTTTCATACAAGTGTGCACATGCAGAGCAAAGCTAGATTAATAGCTGTTAAAACTAAGCAGAAAACATGAGAATACATTACTTTTCACCAAAACAACTCCAATCTCTTCCAGTTACATCCATGTTGTTAATTGTGTGTACCTCGGACATCAGATGTTAATACAAATGGCTATAGCAATGTTTTTCAATTTTTTCACATAGGTAATAACCGCAATTAAACATTTTACCTTGCTTCACACAAGTTGTGTTAGCCCTGTAAAGTCAGCTAAGAATAATGAAAAAACTAACAGCAGCCAGACACTTTCATGAACAGACAGCTCCAATACCCAACACTTATAGTGACCTTGTTGTCTTTGTACAATAAGGGCCAAGGGTATTTCAGCTCTGTTTCACACAAACAGACAGTGCCCCCCACTACTACAAATGTCTTTGTGCAAAACCATCAACTTCCCATGTCTGCTTATTTGCCAGAGTTAAAAAATATTACTTCAAGCTACCTCTAGATGTTGCTGTTCTTTTACTCTGAAACCCTCCATTTTTCCCTTTAATATTCACAGGCTTTCTGTTTTTGCCATCTTATGAATCAGTTAGACAATGAAACAAGGCACTGACAACTTCAAATTGATTTATTAAGTATACAGCTCATTCCTTCCCCTCATGACACCACAGATGTGACTGTTAGGAAAACGGACACCAATAGAAATGTTCTTATTAAGCTGCTTATTTGTTTTTAATGTAAACAAACAATGCTACTGCATTTCTTTAATTTGAGAAATAGATAATTTTTGGAAAAGTGCCTCTAATTAAATTGTACCCTATGCAGGACATCACAGTCCTATATACATATGGACAAATTGCAGGTACCCAAGAATAAAGATGTGAATACTCATAGTGGCATTTGAACAAATTAATTTTTATAAATACAAAGGGAATTATGTATGTCATCAGTGATTGTTATGCTAATAAAACAAAATAGCTTTGCTAAGAATTTTACAATTTTTAAATAAAATTACTTCAATTTCAGAAAGACAACCTCTGGCAACAGTACACTGATTGGTTTGCACTGACCATCATGGAGTTGTGGGCCACAGACAGCTGCCCAAATTTCACTATTATCAACTGCCACTGTTTATAGTATATTAACCAAAATATTTTTTATTGATTGCTCTGTTAGAGCAATAGAGATTCATTCTTAGTCATCTGTAGAAGTTTATATCAGTTTATTGAAATTTTAATTTGTCAAAATTCATATGGTGAGACCACATAAATGTCAGTTTAAACTGTGAAAAAAATGACTACTAAGTGAAAGTGGAAATGCAAGGAGGTCACACTTCAGTGAGGATCAGGAGAATGTGCCCTTTCCCCCACTGTATTGTGATTTTTGGAGTTAGTATATAAAATTAGCAGAGGCATGGGAGATATAGTCCCCCACATTTGGGGGAGTGTAGGGGAACTCCCCCCCCACAGAAATTCTGTTTCAGTTGTTTAGTTTTCACACTGCATTACCCTCTTACCTTTTTTATTTATGTTCTAGTCCACTGTTAGACTTATCCATTCCTGACATAAATAGTATTACAGCTTTCCTGTATCTCTGCTCTATGCCAGACTCTTTATCATCTCTTAAACCTCTCTCTGCTTTATAACCATTGTGATGGATGGACTACTTCAGTTTTCTGATCTTGGAGGTGGATATATCGGCCACTTAAAATCTTACTCAGCCTTTTGACCTCTCTCCTTACCCACCATCCTTCTATTCAGTGAATGTATTCTATTCACTCCTGACCTAAGTGGCAATTAGGTGTGTCCCTTATCTATTTCACATTTTAAGCCCCTCATCACCTCACTTTTCACTCTAGGCTTGTGCTAGGCTACTAATTACTCTTCCAACCTAGATAGTAGACTAGCCTCTCCCCTAAATTCTACACAGACGCCACTATATCCATCTTCTATACTTACTGCCTTTGGAACGCTGCCCCTGACTTTCTCTCTATCTTCTATACTTACAGCCTTGGTGTGAGCACTTCTGACCTAACTGGCAGATAGTTTCTTCCCCCTTCACTTCTCTTCTCTTCTCTTCCCTTCTCTTCTCTTCTCTTCTCTCCTCTTCTCTTCTCTTCTCTTCTCTTCTCTTCTCTTCTCTTCTCTTCTCTCTCTTCTCTTCTCTTCTCTTCTCTTCTCTTCTCTTCTCTTCTGTTGTCTTCTCTTCTCTTCCCTTCTCTTCTCTTCTCTTCTCTTCTCTTCTCTTCTCTTCTCTTCTCTTCTCTCTCTTCTCTCCTCTTCTCTTTTCTTCCCTTCTCTTCCCTTCTCTTCTCTTCTCTTCTCTTCTCTTCTCTTCTCTTCTCTCTCTTCTCTTCTCTCCTCTTCTCTTCTCTTCCCTTCTCTTCCTTCTCTTCTCTTATCTCTCTTCTCTTCTCTTCTCTTCTCTTCTCTTCTCTTCTCTTCTCTTCTCTTCTCTTCTCTTCTCTTCTCTTCTCTCCTCTTCTCCTCTCCTCTTCTCCTTCTCTTCCTTCTCTTCTCTCTCTTCTCTTCTCTTCTCTTTCCTTCCTTCTCTTCTCTTCCCTTCCCTTCCTTCTCTTCTCTTCGTTTCTCTTCCCTTCTCGTCTCTCCTCTTCTCGTCTCTTCTCTTCTCTTCACTTCTCTTCTCTTCTCTTCTCTTCTCTTCTCTTCCCTCCCTTCTCTTCTCTTCTCTTCTCTTCTCTTCTCTTCTCTTCTCTTCTCTTCTCTTCTCTTCTCTTCTCTCCTCTTCTCTTCTCTTCTCTTCTCTTCTCTTCCCTTCTCTTCCCTTCTCTTCTCTCTCTTCTCTTCTCTTCTCTTCTCTTCTCTTCTCTTCTCTTCTCTTCTCTTCTCTTCTCTTCTCTTCTCTTCTCTTCTCTTCTCTTCTCTTCTCTTCTCTCTTAAACAGTAGAAGTGCAGTTAGGTGATAGCTCTCCTTTGCTCAATATGTCGAGAGCATCCCCTCATAACACTCCCTCTTTTCCGCTCCATTATTTCTTGACCAAGGTGGTATTTTAGTCTGTTTACATTCTTTACAAGATTGTCTATAGTTCCTTTCTACTTAGCCTTCCTAATGCTGGACAAGGGGGAGGGGTTCTCACTCTCCATTCTTGTTCCTGCTAAATCCCTTATTTGCTTCTAACTCTATTTCTCACTACAAAGGTGACAGACTACATTAAATCACGTCCCTCCCAAATTTTCAACTTGGAAGCTAATTGCTTTCATTGGTACTACTTTACCTTAACCAACCTTACTACTTGCCCATTATAACAACCTTGCAATCATGCTCACCATTCATTAAGTTATTGTACCTGAAATCACCTACCATTAACTTATTCACTTTATCTTACAATCATTCCACATTTATTTGATTCTTATATTTTAAATCACCTGTCCTCTTAACTTACTCACTGTATTTTGCAGATCATTTCCAAATTTCTCTTCCACATATATCTATCTTTCCAACTGAACTTATCATTCATTCCAGTCAAGATTCTTTTTCACATACACCAATATTTAAAACAGTTAACCTATACTATGAGAAAACAGAACACCACACAGTACCTTCCTTAAGCACAATAATCTACAAATAGCTTGAATTAACTCATGCAACATTAATAATAAATGTGTTATACTACAATCATGGATTTTTAGTGAAAAACTCATATCCTGGCCATTACAGAAACTTTTCTTAAGGAAAACCTCTGTTCCTGCCACTACATTCACACAAAGTAGAAAATCATCTATGACAATAGATTAGGACTCAAGAGCTGATGGAAGGGTCATGTTACTAGTTAAAAAGAACACCTACCTCAGTCTCCTAAACTGTTCAATATCAAGTCAAGCAAATAACAAATTCTCTAACTGGATAATGGGCAATATTAGCTTGGAGAGTCATCTTACTACTACTGAAATTTACATCCCATCGCCTATCCTACAACTCCTGCACTTATAATATCCTTTCAGAGATATTTCCCATTGAATGCAATAAATATTTGATCATTTGGGATGACTTCAGTGTTGGCAGTTTGTGCTCTGAGTCTAAATAACTTAATAAAATGGTCTTGAACAGTTGATAAAACACCCAACTAGACCTACTCCCACAGACTGGTAATCACGTTGCTCTAAATCTCATTATATCCAATGTACCCTACCACTGCAGAAATATTTCCATCATGCAAAATTCTCTAAGTGACCACTCCCCAATTTTCTCCTCCTGATCTTTAAAGGTTACAAAACCACCACCCAAAATTCTTAATAGAAAACCATTCCCAAACGATAAATTTCCCATCCTTGAACAATATCTTAACATTATAGATTTGTCTCCTATATTCTTTATCAAGGATCCTTCTATAGCTTTGTCCTTCATAAATACTCTCTCTGCTATTCAGGACATCCTTTTCCCTTGTGTATGGGTCAGGGGACAAATCTGCCCTTGGATTTGATGAAATTAAGAATCTCATGAAGCAGAGAGACAAGGGTTCCTATTACATTATTGAAAGTTCTGAAACTCCGAACACCATAAGGTCAAACCCTTATGTTCAAAGTTTCAGACTTCGATTCAGTAAAAAAAAAATAAAAAAAAACGAAAAGGGCAGAAATAAACTCTTTCAAAAAGGGGGACAAGCCCCCCCTGCACCCCCCCTGTTCTTTAAATATATCAACTCCGAGATTGCAATACAGTGCGGAAAGAAAAGATTTCCCTTTACTGCACTGTAGTGCAATCTCGGAGGTGGTATATTTAAAGAGCGGGGGGGGGGGCACAGCTTACAAGAGTTACTTTATGTTTCTTCTTTTTTTATTTTTCGTTGTTTGAAATTATAAAACTTCGAACATACAAGTTCGATCTTGTAATGTTCAAAGTCTTATAGTTTCAACAACGTAATAGGTATCCAAGAGACAACACCTGATATACATGGAAACAAAACCATAATGATAGACATCTCCTTCAAAATTACCTTAACTTAAGAAACACATTAGAATAGCCAGGGTTTCTGCTAATTCCATTTAACTATGTAAATAAACTTATATCAGCTGTAGGCAATACCAAAGAGTTTTGGAAAAGATGTAAGTGCAGACTGTTCTTATTTATAACACCTCACACCCCTATAGTATGTATAGAAGATCCAGTATAACAGAAAATCTGCAGAAGAATATGAATCTTTCATCCTTTCCTCCATTTTGAAAATCACAAACTATAGTCTTTCCCAGTAAAAATGTTTAAATGCCAATAAATACCCCTTCTCAATTTCCACTCTATCCTCTGCCTGGATTTGCACCCACTTTTTACTTTAGAAAAATCTCTACAAAAGAAACAAAAAAAATATACTAAAAAAAAAGAAAAAAAAACTTGAACAATCCCCTCATAAATGTTCAAATCTATATCCTGTTTTTCTCACGGAAGCTACTAATAATATAGCTAAACATCCTACATATATTTAAAACATACCCTTTATATCTGCTTTAAAGCATTTCATCATTAACCGTCTCTCCAAAATGCCTTCACTCAAAAGCGAAACGGCTGGTGGCTTATTGCCGCTCTGTGCACTGGTTAAAACCTTTGAAAAGGTTTTCTATGAACTGCTACTAATTTGGCAAACTGTGTGGATGTAGAAATGCTTTCAGCACTATAACTGCTCTAATCTCTACCTGTAACTCTATATACTGCAACGTCAATATCTTATAAGCACTGAAGTTTTTGAAGCTATGACTAGATCATTCAAAACAGTTAACCAAAACTTACTGTTCAACAAACATGCTAAACTTAACTTTGACCAAAATGCCATCAAGTGGTTCCAAAGTTATCTGAAGAATAGGCCTTTTCAGGTCCATCTAACAACAATGTATCCTGAGATGGCACATTGAACACATGAGTCTTGCAAGGCTCATGCTTTGGTCCCTTCCTCTTTTCCTCACTCATCATTCTCTTTCCGGATGTCCTTACTTCCAGAAACAATCCCAGCTTCAACAGTCCTTCTGTATTCTCTTCCACTGGGCCTCAACTAATAAAAATTGACAAACCACAAAAAGACTAATGCTATGTTATTCTCATTCCCACAAAAATACTCTCAATTGCCCACTCTTTACAATAACAGATTTCCAAAATATCACTGTACCTACTATGGGCTTACATTTGACTCTTTGCTTTCATTATCTAACCACACTGACAATATTGTAAGAAATCCCTTTACCAAGTGAAATTATGCTAAAGATTCTACCACCTTCTTTCCTCTATAGCTATCTGTATTTCAAAAAGAGACACCTATTTACTTAGTTCTCAAATATACAAAATATTGAGCGAAGGATATTGTCTTACCCTGAGAAGGCATTTCACCATCAAAGAACAGAAACTCCTAGTCTGACCATATTTCTCTGCACAGACTACCCCTTAAAACAGTTATAGGTGATAGGGCTTTTTCAAGACTCAGTCCTCTCCTTGGTACAAACTTTTCCAGATTTAAGGGGTAAAGACAAGATTGGCAGATTTCAAGGTAGCTATATGAGCAACTGCAGAATGACTCACCATGTTCTTGGTTCATTGACAGTGACTAACAATTCTGCCATGACAGATTCATTTTCCATTACTTTGCTACTTTGCAGCTTTATATACATTTTAGCTTTACTACTTACAGATATTCTATGTTCTTTTTTTTTTTTACTTATTTGTGTGTTAAGCTTTACTTTCTCTATATCAGAACTACATATTTATGTACATAGTTACACAACATAACTGTACCACCATATGCTACTCTTCTAGTGTATTTGCCCAGCTCGGCCCCTGTCTTGGCTGAATAGGGTCTGCATACCAGTCTACCTACCCAGTTATCAAATAGAAGTAAATAAAAAATGAAGGGAGAATAGGAGAAATAGGGAACTGACAGAAGCAAAAGAAAGGCGAGGAAGGTCCCCTCTGGAAGTGAAGGAAAGCCCAAAAGGGGAATTACAAGATCCTCTGCAGGGTAGTCCAAAAAACCTTAGGGGAAAATGAAGAGGAGAGCAGAATAGATTCCCCGGGTTTGAGTGGGAAAAGGCAATAAAGGTAATGGATGATTTAAGAAAGGTCCAGGGGTTAGGCAAAAATACCTATGGATCCTACACAGATGGCTCATAATATGAGCAAGAATGTAGAGGGAAGGAAACAACTGAGCAATATATATATATTACAGATGCAGAAGAAGAGAAACAGGGATGATAAACATGATTTGGGAATTTGAATGGACACATGCAATTTGGGAAACAACAATAAAGATCTAGGAATATGTTCATGGAAAAGAAAGAAGCCATATGGGAATATTGCATGCAAGGAATAGAATACGAGAGTAAGAAGGATGAAAACACAACAAGAGACGCAAAAAGTAATTTCATATGAAATAAAAAATGGACAGGAGGACAAAGCGGGATGAAGAAATGCCTACACAGGAAGGTCATGACAGTAATACTAAGGAGGATAGCCAGAAGACAAAACTGAAAGTGGATGTGAAAAGGCTTAGGGGAATAGGGACAAAACCACCAGCGTAATAAAATATAGGAACATAGAAGGGATAACATAGAATGAAAGCTGTGCAAACATAGAAAATGTAAGGAATATGAAGCTGCCAACTACAGACGAAGACTGGGTGCACCATGTCGAAGGATTTCACTTATATCTAGTGTATCAATAGCAAGTACATGAAAAAAAATAACAGTACAAAAATCAACTTAAACACAGCAGAGATATAAAATGAAAGCTTCTGTTTTAAGTAATAAGGTGGACATTTTTTTAAAGAAAGTCATTGTGCAGAACAAAATAAATCACTTATTGGCCAAATTATTAAACTGAGTTACTATAAATAAGAAGGCTAAAAGACACATAATGTGTGTAGAAAAGGAACTAACAAATGAATCAGATGTAAAAAATAAATCTCTTTTCAGTGTCCCCAATACTTCATTTACATCAATCACTAGGTGTATTGAGAACATCCATTGGAAAAACCTTTATTACTAGAGCAAAACGAAACCCTGGTCATAGCAACAGGAACAGATGAATACATATACCAGCATAATAATTATTAAAGAATAGTGACATGCCTACCAGAGTCAAAACAGATAGCATGTAACATGCTTCATAAATTCATGAATGTTAATAATAAGTTAAACAACATAGTAGTTCTTGTTGGGACTAATTATATCATTGTTCAGTGATTCACTTTTATAGGCAAAAGACATTCTGGATCTTTTGACTTCGACTTCAGAAAAAGAAAGACGGCTACCTTTTCAGAAAGTTTAAACAAAGATGCCTCAAAATGGGTTGTTCATTAAAACAGATTACTTTAACAGCAATGTGAAAAAGGTGACAAATGAAGGTTTAGGACTGGATTGGATTAGTCACCCTGCATTGGCCTCTGCACCCCACATTTTAAGCATTGATTGCTTATATTTATGCCATGGTGGGATCTGGATTCTTGCAAGTGTTATATTGCAAAATATAAAGTGTGGAAGGCCAAAATGTTTGGTGCACCCAACAAAATATTAACAAGACTTATGTCAATGTAGGTTTAAATGTCTTAATGTCCAATGTGCATATTCTTAATAACAAGGTATTTCATTTAAAGGACCTTTTAAACTGACTGAAGCATGGCTGAAGGATACAGACTGGATACCATTTTTGGAATGGGGGTGCAATAGCTTTCATTGTTATAGGTGTAGCACATCAGGCTTCATTAGCAATATAAGATATTGTTGAAGGATACATTGATGTTATTAAATTGCACACTTCTGAAAATAAATCAAATGTTTTTGACTAGGTTTGTCTAAATGTCAAATTACTGTAATAAGAGCAGTCATGTCAATGGTAGGTGTATACATTTTATTTGTTCTGTAGCTGTCTACAAAGGAATCAGAGTTGAAGATTTCATTTCCCTGGAATGAACTGAAACTCTTTTGCAAAGGTGCCTGTTTACACAATTTTGCAATCTGTGATTCACAGATATATTAACTGTAATGAGGAAAGACCTCATTATCAGCTAGTGTGCATGTCCATGAACTGCCCTTAACTTATGGTAGTACTAATCAGCCCACCCCCACTGGGCAACACTGGTGGCCCATGTATCTCGCTGGCACAGGGAGTCCCCACATTCGCTCTCGCACACATATTTAAACACATACAAACATACTCATACCACATACCTCATTCCCCATCCTTAATGTCTCTTCATCTTTTTTTTTTTGTTCCTGCTCTCATAAATAGTGGATCTTTGCAGTCAGTCAATAATGCCAGACATTAGAATATCATTCCTCTTAAGGTTCATAGAGTGCATATTGATTCTAGAGCTGTTACTTTATTAACTTTCAAATGAGTCCTGGTAAAACTTTAAATTATCTCCCTGTTGTCATCTAGTGTTCCTCCTTTCTTTGTACTGAAGCCTCCCCACCATGTTACTCTTAACCCACATACTGTTGCATTCATTGAATAATGCTAGACATCAGTGTGTGATGTTTCTTAACATATACAAAATAGCCCTACCATACTATATTAAGTGATCAGTTTGTGTAGTGGATTAATGCTGCTGTTGTCTGAGTCATTGGCACAAGATTCAAAGCCTTTTGACCCCTATCACATTACATGTTTTTGTTTGTTTGTTTTTTAACACAAATGATATGTTCAACAGGTGATCCGCGAAGGTGAAAGGCTGAGGTACCAGATCTAGTGCAATAAAAGGAAAAAGGAATTCTGGTAAAAGTGCTTGGACTTGTGTTTTCTTCATTTTATTTGTGGCTTGAATAGGTGTTTGGAACCAAATATGTTCAACTATCCCTGATGTTTATTTTATTATTATTTATTTTACATTTGTTTACTGGGAAAGTCGGTCTGGGTGCAAGTCCTTTTTCAGCAGAGGCCTGGGGAGAAAAGCTCCACATATTATATATAGTTTAACTACATTTGATAAAAATTGACAACATAGTGTGCTACAAATATCATTTAACAAGGTATAAAAATCAACAACCTATATGCTAACTCATTGGTAAGTTATAGTACTAAAACAACAACTGTACCAAAGCATAGGGTGGTGAGTCATAGCTTATATATCTTGAGATCAAATCTCTTTCTATAATGAGTCTGTAGAGTAGAAAAACATAATTGTTAGTTCAGTAATTAATTATAATACAGGGACATAGAGTTGAGAAACATATATGTTAGTTTAGTAATCAGTTATAATGCAGGGACAAGAGCAGAACAGGAACAAAGGGTGTCAAAAACATAGCATATACAGTTTGAAAATCTAAACTGTTTTCTGACTGAGTCAGAAAATTAAGATGAAGTACGGGTAGGCATAGAATAGAGAAATGAGATATAGTTGCAACATAATGGATTTTCACAGTAGGACATCCATACTTATGTCTAGGGTAATTATTTATATATTTCATCTGAGCTAATGGACTAGTTATAAGTATAGTATGTGCGGTATTGGTAGCAATAAGGCAGGTAATTAGTATTGCATTAGTGTGATGGTTTAGTCGGGAACAGACCAAGGGCACAGCCTGTTGTTGGATGTTTTTAAATTGAGATAGGACTTGGATATTAGAAATGTCATGTGGTAGTACATTCCAGATTTTGCCTATGTAATTTGAGAAGAGGGATTCTCCGGCTAGGTTTTTGGCTGAATTGATCTTTATGAAGTGTTTGTTGGTGGAGCATAAGGTTCTGACAGTGGAATATGGTTGAAGAAGTGGTAGCGGGCAAGTATTTTCTCAGGTTGATAGAGGATTTTATATGCCGTAGTTAAATGATTAAACGGAAGAAATTGGGGGAGTTCTAGCCCATTTAGTTGTTTGCGTGCTATACGGTAGTGAGATCTAAATGGTGAATTTGTAGCGTATGTGGCAATTTTGTTGTAACAAGCTTCAAGTTTAACCAACTCAACTCTGTTTTTCTTAGACTTGTGAAGATGGGAGATGAATAAAGCATACCTTCTCTTGCTTATTTTGAACAAGCTTATACTGTTTTTTTAACTGTTTGCTGCATTATATAGTATCTGCACTTAAAATTTTACCTGGTCAAAAATTGATCGAAAATCTGTTGTTTGTTTGTTTAATTTAACTGTTGAGGCTGCCCACTAAAGTGTGCTAACCTTTGTAACTGATTTATTACTGCCTTCTGTATTTCTGTGTGTTTTCTATCTAAAAACAAAAAAAAACAAAAAAATAATCCTTGTTTTCCTGCCTCTCCTTGACTAGTTTAGACCAGTTTACAGGCTTTGCTGTATTCTGGGCTGTGGTGTAGTTCCTGTGTTGTCCATTACCTTACTTGGATAGAAGGAAGTTTCTTTGCTCACCAGTGGGAGTGGGGAGCCTTGAGCAGCCTATCTGTCCCTGAAGGAGTGACCTCAGCACAAGAGCTGTAGTAATTGGATGTTTTGGACCATTTCTAGCTCTTTTGAAATTCCCTGTTTAAAATCCACATTTGCGCGACTTTGTGCGATTGTGCGCATAGCGCAGTGCTGGTTAAACAGGGTTAAACTTTTTCTGGCTCTGCCAAGTCTGCTCTTCAAATTTTCCCTTAGACAGCTCTACTCTTAGAATAACCAGTCTACTCGTTATATTATAAGCCTAGCACTTGTTCTCAAAGCTTCTCTTCTAAGTAAGCACTCTCAGACTTAAGTAGCACTACATCCACCTACCACCCCAACCACTTCCCTTAAAGGCACAGCACTCTCTTATAATATTCTAGCATGTCGAGTGGTAGATTGCTAGCATCTTCTCCTGTTCAGCTGGTTAATCTGGGAATCTTGAGACAATGCTATAATTGTCTCATGTACACAGACAACCCTCTCCTCCTCCCAACAAACACAAATACATGTGAGAGATGCAACTATATAGCCAAACTGGAGGCTGAACTCTCTCAACTCAGGACTGGCAAGACCAGACAGGAGGAGAAGGTAACCACACACACAACAAACCCAGTCACACATAGACCTACCCCAACTGCAAATCAAGCACATAATAACACAAAAACATACTCGGAGGCTTTATTAAAAAACTTACCAAAACAACAGAGGCTCCCAAAGCAGACACCCAAAAATACACCCCCTCAAAACATAACACATGCAACACATACTTCAATAAATCGGTGTGTCAATAAATCACAGCCCTTAAGGCCAAACACTATGCCTGATACACTAGTGATAGGTGACTCTATAGTCAGACACACTGATGTCCCACTTACCAGGCTGAGCAAGGAGAGGGTAATGGTAAGCTGCCTATCGGGGGCTAGGATCCACCATATAACACACGCACTCAGGTCACTCAAAAGCACATACAAATATGACTCCATCTTTGTCCATGCCGGCATGAATGACCTGAGATGTACCTCCTTGGACTACATGAAAAGAGACATAGAGGAGCTCTCTGATTATGTAGCCCAGGCTGGTATGACCCTGACCCTGAGCAGCATCTTGCCCTCACCAAGAATGATGCCACAATACAAAGACAAGATAATCAGCTTTAATAATTGGCTCAATTACTGCTGTCATTCTAGGGGGATCCAATGTCTGTCTGTTTGGGATGACATGCTGGACAAGCCACGCTGCTTCGCAAGGGACAGCTTGCACTTGTCACCACTGGGCTTCCGGATATTGGCCAAGGCTCTTGCCACCCCCATAGTGCCTTTTTTAGGCAAGGCTCAAAAGACGAACCCACCTCCTTAGAAAACAAAAATGGAAAAAAATTAAGGGTAATGCTGCTCAACGCCAGAAGTCTAAATCTCAAGATGCAGGCTCTCGAAGCACTCCTCACTATGGAGAACATCGATGTCTGCACTGTAACCAAGACCTGGTTCAAGGCTCCTGAGAGCACCCCAGCGCTACCAGGCTTTACCTCGTATCATGCTTTTCGGCCCCAAAACCCGGGCTGAACCACAAAGGGAGGGGGAGTGTCCTTATTCATCAAGGATACCCACACCTCCAGGTTAGTGGCAACTCATGAAGCATCTGAGACCATCCAGGTGCAGCTAACCATAGGCAAAACTGCTATACAACTGGTTGCATTTTACAGACCACCCTCCTAATCTCAAGAACCCCACTCAGCCTTCCTGAAGACATTGGAAGATATGAATGTCTCACCAAATACCATCATATTGGGAGACTTCAACTACCCTAACATAGACTGGGTGCACTATTCTAGCCCTAACACCCTAGCCCAAGGTTCCTGGAATTCATAAACTCAAATGCAATGGAACAGCTAGTCACCTCTCCCACAAGGGGGGATAATATACTAGACCTGATCATCACAAACATGGGGACAAAATGCTCTACACTGGAAGTATCCCCCTCACTGGTGAGATCTGACCACAAACTAATCACCCTGGATATACATTTACCACCTCCACCCCCAGCACAAAAGACTACAGTGAGAAACTTCTCAAAAGCCAACTTTACACTTCTTAAGACTGAGATGGTATCATTTAAGCCCACAGGGCCAATGGAAACCACATCCCACAATGCTGAATCCTACACAAATGCTTTCTATGGACATCTCCAAGAATGCATGGATTGTGCAAGCCCAAATAAAACCAAGACCCTCTCCACCAAAGGAAAGCGTCCTGTCTGGTGGACCCCAGCCATAAACAAATTGTATAACAAAAGAAGGAAGCTACTGCAAGACAGAGCAAAATCCCATAAAGGGAAGGCATCTCTGATCAGCACTAGTAGAAAGCTATGTTCTCTCATAAAAACATCCAAGGTCAACTTTGAGAGAAAAATCGCCAAGGACACTAAAGATAACCACAAGGCATTCTTCAGTTATGTTAGAAACCTGGGTGGAAACCCTCAGATATGCTCAGAGTTAGTACACAATGACAAAAAATTTACCAAACCCACAGATATTGCAACATTCTGGCAGACAGGTTCAGTGCAAATTTCTCCCCTCCCTCACCTCCAAAAGAAGAAATACTCATCCCAGCTGAATGTAACCTCCCTGTCATCTCTGATGTCCAGGTGAGAACCGCCCTCAGCAAAGCAAAAAACACAGCATCTATGGGACCTGATGGTATCCCCGGCTGCGTGATACGTGAACTCCAAAAGGAGCTACACACGCATACAAAAATGTTATTTAACCTTAGCCTTACTACAGGATATGTACCTGAACACTTGCGTACAGCAACAGTGGTCCCACTCCACAAGGGAGGCTCCACTACAGACCCTGGGAACTACCGCCCCATAAGCTTAACCAGCCTGGTCTGCAAAGCTATGGAAAGAATTATTATGGAACTCATAAACAACGACATTGGGGACCTACAGACACTTGATCCCACCCAGTTCGGCTTTGTAAAGGGCAGATCCTGCCTTTTGAACCTGGTTGACTTTTTCGAAACAGTCACTAGAGCCATTGATGAGGGCAAGGCAGTCCATACAGCCTACTTGGACTTGGCTAAAGCCTTCGACACAATACCCCACTCAGGGATCATAGATAAGCTAAACAGCTTAAATGTAAATCCATATGTCACAAGATGGGTTGCAAACTAGCTAAATAACAGAACCCATAAAGTCAAAATTGCAGGAGCCATGTCAGACTCAAAGCCAGTCACAAGTGGTGTCCCACAGGGCTCTGTCCTGGGACCCCTCTTGTTCGGCATTTACTTCTCAGATGTGAAAGCATACATGGGAGGGTTGTGGCTGACAAAGTTCACAGATGACTGCAAACTAGGCGCCATAGTCAATACATCAGCTGACACATACATCCTACAGAAAGGCCTCACTGAAACGGACAACTGGTGCCGGAATCATGGCCTTAAACTGAATGCCAAGAAATGTATAGTCATTCCCTTTGGGAAAAACAAAGTATCCACAAATTATCACATAGACAGTAACCCACTGAGTACGGAAAAAGTAATCCGAGACCTGGGGACCCAAGTTGATAGTGACCTCTCATTTGACACCCACATTGCCAAAGTGGTTAGAAAGACTTTCTACATTGTCCACCTTATCATGAAGGGGTTCACATCCAGATCAAAGGAGGTCATCGTGCCCTGTACTCCTCCCTTATCTGGCCCATGATTGAGTACAGTGCCCCATTTGGTATGTAACTCACCCGGCACTTACAACAGCTGGAGTGACCCCAGAAGTACCTCACCAAGAGGATCAAGGGTCTCCAACATATGTCATATGCTACCAGGCTAAGGAAACTCCAGCTCTATTCAGTAGCATACCCCCTGCTCAGAGGTGATCTGTGCCTGACGTACAAGGCCATGTCCAACCAGGAATTGATGTACATGCTCCACCTCAAAAAATCCAAATCCATAAGAACCACAAGAGCCAAAGATCTAAACCTCAGTACAAACATGAATAGAACATGCTGAAGGGACAGATTCATAACTCAGAGGCTTCCCATACTCTGGAACAGAATCCCAGTTCATGTTAGGCAGAGCCCCTCACTGACTCTCTTCAACAGAAATCTTGACGAGTGGATGGGAGATCGTAGGTTTACCCCGGGGGTCACCCCTGTGTCGCTACTTGACAGAGGCACAGTAAACTAATTTTAATAAGTAAGGGGGTCTTCAATGTGTCACTACTAGACAAAGGCACAGTATTCTAAATTTATTCTGTACACCTTAGTACCACTACATGGGGTGGTGAAAGCCACATCTCTAGGGCTAGGCTTGCAAATGCCCCAGGGCAGATAGCCTAGTACTAAACTATGAAACTATGAAATAAGATTGGGAAAAGGTGGCTTTAGTGTTTTTAGTGCAGTAGTGTTTGTTTCTCTACACATTTCCAACTTTTTTATGTACTTTTTTAACTGTTTGGGATATGTGAATGTAAAATCTCAAGCTGCAATCAATTTCAACTCCTAATAGTTTGGTGTGAGGTGAGGGGAAGATGATGGTGTTGCTTATTGAGAAAAATGTAAATGTGGTAGTGGGTATGCTTGATGAGATGGAAGATCATTAGTTTGTTTTTTAGGGGGTTCAGAATTAGTTGGGAGTTTGTTAGCCAGGTCTCAACTACTAGAAAGGATTGTTGTGTTAGAGTTTGAAGTTCTTGTATGATAGTGGCAGCACATATCACAGTTGAATCATCTGCATATTGGATTAGTAAGGCTTGTGGGATTGAGGTATAGAGGTTGTTTGTAAATACTGAAAAGAGAAGGGGGCTTAAAATTGAACCTTGTGGGTCTCCTAGGGTCACCAGGAGAAGGGGAGATGGTGTTTGTTGCCAACGTACTGTTTGCTGGTGCCCAGTTAGGTAATCCAGGAACCGGGCAAGGGTAGATTGACATAGGTTTAGGTCAGCAAGGACAGTTAGTAGTTTATTATGTGAAACCATAGCAAAGGCTTTTGATAGGTCAAGGCATATGGAGGATAAATAGTTGCTGTTGTTTCAATGAAAATTGACAGTGTTAGTGAATGGCATTAGTGAGGTGGTTGTACTGTGATATGGTCGGAAGCCATGATCAGTATCAATTAGCAATTTGTTAGTATGCAAGTAATCAGTGAATTGTTTGTGAATTATTGTCTCTAGTATCTTAGAGTGGTGATAAGATTGCGACTGGAGAGTAGTTAGATACGTCTGTTGATGAGTCTCCTTTATGAAGTGGTATGATGTGTGAGGTTTTCCAGATGGTAGGAACTTGGTGTTCTGATATGGATCTATTAATAAGAATGGATATTGTGTAGGCAATACCCTCAACAGTTAGTTTTATCAAATCAGCAGGTAAGTTGTCTGCAACTGGTGCAGTGGGTTTTAGTTTATTAAGTAGTTTTGTGATTCTTTGTATAGATACAAGTTGCATGGACAAGGTGGTCTTGTTTCTGTCTGGAATAGAGGTAGCTTTGACAGGAGAGGGAGTATTAACAGGATAGGGTATCTGATTGCTGGACAGAGCAAAGTGAAGAATTTATTGAATTGGGTAGCGATGTTGTCTATATTATTGTTAGTAGTGGGGGGGGGGGTGACTTTGCCTGCTAGAAGTATATTGTTAATTGCTGACCTGCATTTTTGTGGGTTATTGCAATGCTTAGTTTGTATTTTGGAGTAATATTTTATTTTGTTTTGTTTAATTTGTTGTTTAACTTTATTTAAAAGTTCCCTGTAGGTTTGTAATGCCAGTTGGGATTTATTTTTGTACCAGTTTTTCCAGGCCTTGTCCCTGGATTTTAATAGTGATCTAGTGTTTTTGTTTAGCCATGGGATATAGTAAGATTCAACATGTATAGAACTGGTTGGGGCTTAAGTATTAAGAAGGGGCAGGAAGGTAGTGTTAAAATAATCTACTGCTTTTTCTGGGGGAAGTAGTTTTGGTGGTGTCCAGTTTCAGTGTTTAAGAATGTTTATTAGGACAGTAGGGTTGAGTAGTTTTTTGTTTCTTATTTGTCGCTATATAGTTTGTTTAACTAGGCAGTTCCTTTGTCTCAGTAGATAGATTGTGTAATGGTCACTGAGACTGTCTGGGAGACAACCAGTGTGAGAGAAGAGTGCTGGCCTATTTGTTAAGATCCAGTCAAGAGTGGAATGTTTATTGTATGACTTATTGATTCTAGTGGGTGTTAGTATGAGTTGGGTGAAACTATATTGATTGATGTGATTTTTGGGATTGTGGGAACTGCAGTCTAACCAGTCTATATTAAAGTCACTCATGATTATAGTTGCATGAGGTAGTGTTTTTGTGGTCCAGTGTAATATATTTTTTTAATGTTTGGATATTATCCCATGGTGGGATATAGATACCTATTATGGTTAGATGTTTTTTGGGGTTAATTTTATGCTTAGTAAATAGTACTTCAGCACTGTCAAGGTTTGGAGTTGTATAATTCAAGGTTTCTACAGAAAGGTGGTCTTTATAAAGAGCTATGCCTCCAGCTCTTTTACCTAACCTGTCACGATATATGATGTAACCTAGTGGGAGGATTTCATTATTGGAAATATTAGGGTTTAGCCAAGTTTCAGTGATGGGTACAATGTCAGGAGTGTATAGAGAGAGGTTGGCATGCAGTTCATGGATTTTGTTATTGATACTTCTTATATTAATATTTAAAAAAAAGTTTGTTTCTTATGAGAAAGGTTGTTGGTAGTGGGTTATTGTTATTTTGTGCATCAGGGTACATCTAATTGGAATTTGGGCCAGGGTTAGGGTGTATGTCCCCACTATGAGTTAGTTTGGATGCTATCTGAACTACAGTTTTTAAGTGTTTTACTATGCACTTATCATATTTCTGTGAAACACTAGTGATGTTTGGATGATAGAGTAGGTATTAGTTTGTGTGATAAAAGGTTCTGATATTAAGGAAAGAGCAAGATATAGAAAAGTTGGCATGTCTTGGTTTTAGAGGGTAGATGCAGGAGGTAGAGTGGGAAGGGATAGACTCATCTGGGTTGGTGTGATAAGAAGTGTTATCTGTTGCTAGTGTTATAAGTATTAGAGGGATTGTTAGGAAGTATAAAAACTTTTAAAAAATACTGACCTAATGACACTAGAAGCAGCACAATTCTTTCACTAAAATTTCATAAAGCAACACATTAATGAAGTCAATTAATGAATCCAACAATCAAATGTTAAAAAATGAGAGAATATAAAATAATTCTTTATTCAAACACAGTCTCCTGTCTTTTAAAAAACAGTTTATATTTATTACTTCATTTAAAACTGGCTTTTTGTCAGCTTCTAAATCAATTTGCCAGCTAGTTTCCCTTTGCTCTAAATAATTCTTATAACCCCCACCTCTCAAATTTAAAGTGACTTGTTCTACTATAGAAAAAATACATTTTTTATAAACTCTACATTCTACAGAATGCTTGTACAAGGCATTGTTATCGTCACATTTTTAGTAGCATATTGGTGTTCTCTAATCCTTTCTTGTAGTGTCCTAGTAGGCATGCCTATATAAGAAAGTGGGGCATCTACTGCAAATACTAATGTATACCACTCCTCTAGTTTTACATGTAAAATGTCCAGGTACTTTAATGGTTTTTGGGAAAGTATGTAATAAAATAAAAGGACCTTCCAAAATGAAACGACATCTACAGGTGCCACATTTGTACATTCCATTATTTTTCAGTGTGTTTAAAACACTAGGAATGTGCCTACTGCTTTCCCTGTGCAATAAGTGTTTTAAACTATATTTGTTTTATATACAAAGTTGGGTTTACCACCAACAATTTTGTACAACTCATTGTTTCTCTCCAAAATTTTCCAATACCAAATAATGTGCCAATCTTTGGTTTATTAACTACACAAAAATTTTAGATTTCAGCATCAATAATTTGATTCATTAAACTATCATACAAAAATATATTTTTTATAACCTTTGTGTATAGCTACCAAATCTACTTCTCTGTAGTCATTTTCATTATTTAATAAAGCTAGAATACTATTTGCTCATATAATTGTCCATTGATGAATCTGATGTCTGGGCTCTCATTCTCATTGGCTTTGCTTTTAATAGCTTTGTATCCTTTTTTGGAAAAAAAGTTTTATGTCTAGGTCCATTGTAGCAATTGAAACTATGAGTGGTGTCCTCGCTGCCTCCGTTGTTACTCATTGTTTGCTGTTCATCTCCTGTGTCAAAACCAGAAGTACCAGGGCCTGCATTTGTAGTTTTAGCACTAGTTTCTGCTCGATGGTCCCACCTCTCTGAACTCACGTGTTCCAACTGGTTAATCATCCTATCAGTCACTCTGTTCACTTGGTTCATACTGGAATCAGATTTGCTCTTTTTATTGGAGATGAAATTAGAATAAGCACTATTGTCCTCATAAGCTGCAATGTCCCTACATAATTTGTTGTGCTTATGATAAATAATAATACTTTCATGCTGTTCAATTTCCTTAAAGGAAGCTGCATAGTGTGATTTATCTTGAAACTGATTATTGATTTGTTGCTCCAAAATTAAAATCTAATCTTTAAGGGCATCCTTTTGATTATTGTTATTATCTATAAGCAATCACAACAGTTTCAAAGCTGCTTCATTGAAAAATTCAACCAAGGTTTTGAAAAACTCATCATTAACACTAACACCAGTCAGACATTTGAAAAAGTGGAGCTCCTTTGGAACTATTCACATTTTAATACATCTCTCAAGATATCTGTTTTCCAAGTCCAGACTTCTGTATTTTTTCAATAATTGGGTCAATTTGTCAAAAGATCCCTTATATTCTTCAGACCCTGAAAAAGTAATGTTGAAGTCGGAAGTGTGAAAGGGATCATGTTTATTACTTAAAACAGAGTGAACATCAATATAATTAGTGGGTAATTTTTGTTTCGACTTACTGATGTTAACTCCAAAATTGTTGTCAGGGATGTTATACCACTCAATAACCGTGTCTGCATCATCATCTAAGTTCACACGCTGGTCATCTTTGCTGCATACACCTGGCACCAATTGCTGTAAAGTTGTTTGTATGTCCATCATAGTGTTCATTACCAACTGCATGAATCCTGCTTCACCCAATCCTGAAGTAGGATGTAAACTCAAATCCATCAAGGAATCTGAAGCTGCTTTGACCATCAAGAAACAAGAAACTCAACCACAGTCAACTAAATACTTGTACCAGTATGCAGAAGAAACAAAAACTGCAAAAATACTGGCCCAATGACACTACAATCAGCGCAAAAACAAATGAAATGACCTCGAGTGTACAACCTTTTATTTAAACGCTTTCGTCACATGGACTTCTTCAGAACATATGAACAACTAACATCAAAATCACATCACTTTTATACTCTTTTAGTAATATTTCACAAAACAATTAGCACATTAATTAAGTCAATTAATCAATGAAACAATCAAATGTTAACAAATGAGGGAATATAAAATCATTCTTTATTCAAACGTAGTCTCCTGTCTTTTAAAAAACACTTTATATTTATAACTTCAAATCCAATGAGAACAAGAGCCCAGACAGCATCAGTTTCATCAACAGACAATTAAATGAGCAAGAAAGTGACTTGTTTAAAATTATTAACTTGTCAGATTTTGGTTTAGATGTAAATCACATTAATGTACTTAGTCTGGGTCTTAGTTTTGTGCCCACCAGAAGGGCAAATGTAGTCAATACTGTTTTGGATTTGAAAAAATACATTTGTAAGTTAAATTTAAATTTTATTTTGAAAGATATACCATTGCAGAGTTCTGTTTATGTTAAACCTTCTACATACAACCCCTTATTACTTAACACCTTAAAAGTCTATGAAAAGACATGTCAAGGTGAGATTAGAAAAGTTTTAAGTACTAACAATTGATGTAAAAAGATTTTTTAACCTTAATGAAGGTGGAAGAAAAACTTTATTTGAATTAAGACAGAACAAAAATATTAGGATTATGAAAAATGATAAAGGGGGAGCACTGGTATTAATGAATGTTGATAGATGCAATAACAGTATTCTAACTTTGTTAAATAATGAAAATGACTACAGAGAAGTAGATTTGGTTGATATACACAAAGGCTATAATAAATATATAGTTTTTTGTATGATGTATTAATGAATGAAATTATTGATGTTGAAATCTACAATGTTTCTGTAATTCATAAACCAAAGATTGGCACATTATTTGGAATACCGAAAGTCCACAAGGACTAAGTGAATCCGTCATGTAGGCTGATAGTTTCTTCACCCAATTGCAAAATTGCATTACAGAAGGGATTAGTAATTGATTCAGTACTGAACCCTTTATTTAGTACAGAAATTTGACTCTTACATCAAGGATTCTTGGTGACTTTTTAGATAAAATGAGGAGGGGTTGCTGGATTTTCATTTGATTTTAGCAAACACATTCTTTTTACTGTGGATGTTATTTCTCTTAACACATCTATTCCCCATGAAAAAGGTATTGAGAATGTTAGAGAATTCTTAAATAAATATTCAGAATTTTCCAACCAAAAGATTAACTTTTTTTGTGACATGATAGATATATTACTTGACAACAACTTTTTTTATTTTTAATGGAAAATATTATAAGCAAACTAAAGGAGTAGCGATGGGGTCACCCACAGCCTCAGTGTTTGCTAATATAGTGATGGGATGGTGGGGAAACAGTCATTTTACATGAAATGCATGCAGAATTTCAGATTTGTTATTATAAAAGGTTTGTCAATGATTTGTTTTTTATTATAGAAGGTAATTGTAACACTGTTAAACACTTTGTTGACACCCTTAATGCAGGGTCAGAGATTTTGGAATTTACAATGGATGAGTGTGGTAGTGCAGTAAACTTTTTGGATGTCCAATTAGAATGGAACATTAGTACAGAAAACTTTGAAAGTAGAATACACAGAAAGAATAATTTCACTAATAGTTATCTGCACAACAAGAGTAACCACCCAGAGTTCATTATATAAAACATACCCAAAGGACAGTTTATTTGTGCTAGTTGAATTACTAGTGAAGTCAAGATACTGCAGCAGGAATTTAAATTTATTAGTAGTATGTTTACCAATAGGGTATATGATATAAAACTGTTAGATGAATTAGCAAATGACATCATGCAAAAAAGATATGAACTATACCCTCCTATTATCAAGAGCCCATTTACAGGCACTAATTCAAACATTAGCGAAAATAAGAAATTGGTTTGTAATTTAGAGGTGACTGTTAACAGTACAGTGATTAAAAAAGTTATTCAAAACAACTGGAAAATTTGGAGGAAAACGAGGGGTACAAAATTGTTGGTGATAAACCCCACTTTGTATATAAAAACAAATATAGTTTAAAACACTTATTGCACAGGGAAAGCAGTAGGCACATTCCTAGTGTTTTAAACACACATAAAAATAATGGAATGTACAAATGTGGCACCTGTAAATGTTGTTGTTTCATTTTGGAAGGTCCTTTTATTTTATTACATACTTTCCCAAAAACCATTAAGGTACCTGGACATTTTACATGTAAAACTAGAGGAGTGGTACACATTAGTGTTTGCAGTGGATGCTCCACTTTCTACCTAGGCATAACTACTAGGACACTACAAGAAAGGATTAGAGAACACCAATATGCTATTAAAAAATGTAACAACAACAATGCCTTGTACAAGCATTCTGAAGAGTGTAGAGTTTATAAACATTTCGTTTTTCTATATTAGAACAAGTCACTTTAAATTTGAGTGGTGGGGATTATAAGAATTATTTAGATCAAAGTGAAACTAGCAAAAAGTCAGGTTTAATTGAAGTAATACATATAAAGTGCTTTTTAAAAGAAATGAGGACTGTGTTTGAATAAAGAATTATTTTATATTCTCTCATTTTTTAACATTTGATTATTAGAGTAATTAATTGACTTAATGTGTTAATTGTTTTGTGAAATTTTAGTGAAAGAGTATAAAAGTGATGTGATTTTGATGTTAGTTTAAATAAAAGGTTGTACGCTGTATGTCATTTCATTTGTTTTTGTGCTGCTTCTAGTGTTGTTCCGCCAGTATTTCTCATGGTTTTTGTTTCTTCTACATATTAGTATAAGTATTTCATTGATTGTGTGGAAGTATAGGTGGTGCTAATATTGTAGTAGAGGTTTGAGATGAGTAGCTTTTTTTGGTATGGATGGAGTTTTGTGATTGGACATTTTAGGTTGAATTAGTCGAGTGTAAGCTGTTCCATTCAGTATTTATAGATGGAGGTAGGTAGAGTATTGTTACTTTCAGTGGTAATGGGTGATGTGGAGTTATTTGATTGGGCGTCTTGGGTAGGGGGATTGGTTAGTTTACTATAAGTTTAGGGAAAGTGGGTGTGGGTAGGAATGGGGGTAGGGTAGTGGAGTGGAATGAGCCTAAGTGCAGTGAGGGCAAATGGAGCAGACTGAGCCTTGAGGGATGATCAGGGAGTAATAGAAAAAACAATCTGCCACTATAGAGTACAGCAGGTCAGTGATGTAAGTAAGTTTAACTTAAAAGTATGTAGCCATTGTTATTAATAGCAATTCATTAGGAATATATCATATAGATTAGTTAAAAGAATAGCTAGGATAAAATTTTAAGCTCTGTTAGTGGGTATGAAAGGGGGGGGCAGAATATGCAGTAGCATCCTTGTTGATGTGCGATCCATCGTTCTATTACCTGGGATAAATATTACTATAAAAAAGAGCAGGGATTACAATCTAAAACAATATGTGAAGAATGTACTCTGCTGGAATCAGAGTCTTAACTGGTCTGTTGCTTTCTTTTTTTTTTGGTTTGGATCACTGCCTTGCAGAACAAATGTGGGGAATTTTGGGCATTCACTACAGCAGGGTGGGAGCCCACAGTTAATTTAACTACCAGTAAGTGGCTGGCACATAAACTAAGGAAGGTAGGAGTCTATAAGGTCTGCTAGGGTGATTTTTTTATCTAGCTGATGATAGCTATCAAAGGTACGGAGGACTTATATTGCAAGTATGAGGTGGAAAGGTGCAGTACTTGAATCTTTTTTAGTACCTTTAAGGCAAAATCTGAAGAGAATACCTGGTGTCTAGTATTTCCCATGATGGATGTAATTTTTCTTTTTCTAAAAGTTTTGAGATGCAATCTGTAGAATATTCCTAGTGTCTAGTGTTTCCCATCGCTCCAATATTGTAGAATGTGTTCATTAGTCTAGAGGAGTGTGGAGGTGGGATAGTTCCCCAACACAAACACATACACAAATTCACACATTCATACCTGTACACACACACACACACACACACACACACACACACACACACACACACACACACACACACACACACACACACACACACACACACACACACACACACACACACACACACACACACACACACACACACAGAGTTCTGTCTGCTAATCTCCTGTCACTTAGCTGTACCACAATGGGTGGGTCTTTTGGCAGCATACATTATCATAGTCACTAGGTTGTATAAATACCTTACTGCAGGCTTTTCCAGGGTAGAGTACATGGCTAATTAGCATATATCTCCCCCTCCCTCCAGAATTGGTATTTAACATGGTTAAGGAAACAGCCCACCAGTGTGTTGTGTGTCTTTATGTTAATGCACCATGGCAGGACTGTTTCTGAACTGGAAATGGCTACATGTATACCTCACAATAACATTTCTGAATTAGCTCTTATTTCTGACAAATATGTAAAACCAGTTGTTAATGTTTTGGTTAAATATCCCACAGAAAATGACCACATTAACTGTCCACAGAATCAAAGATTTATTGAGTCAAGCACTTTTATCCAAACTTGGACTTCTTCAGAAGTAGAGCAAATAACAAAATCATTCATTTAAAAAGCTTCACAAAAAATCCCATGACTACTATAACCTCACATAACTGGCTGACAGAGAATCATTGCTTTAATGAGAATAGCGCATACATATAATAGAAACATTTTCATACAAGAAGTAAAAAATATATAACACAATATTAAAACCATATATGACATAAAATTAAATATTGCATATAACCCACAGTCTTGCTGCTTTTAACTTAAGCATGCTCACAACAGATACAGCCTCATTCAGTCCGAGGAACTGGGTGGTGTTTAGCTTAATTTGCCACACTAATTCTTTATATTCTAAACTAGATTACCAGTCCCCTCCCCTTAGTTGTTTAGGTACCTTCTCTAAGATAAAAAATACCAAGACATTTGTTTGAACCTTATGTTTGATGTCACTCATATGTTCTAATATCCTTTAGTTTAAACTTCTTTCAGTCTTTCCTGTATAAAAACATCCAGTATGGGCACAATTAGCAATGTATATAATACTCAAAGCCTGCCAACTAAAATATCCTTTACAATAAATAATGTCAGGGTATGTTGCCATATGTGAAAAGGAAGAATCATAAAAATATCTGCCAACCTTACACCATCCACAATTGGTCATTTTATTAGGATGTGCATTAGGTTTATTCATACATTTAGATTTCTCAACAATTTGCTTGATATTATAGCCCTTTCTATATGAAAATCAAGGAAAATCTCCTAACTGGTTGCTCAATTCATCATTAAAAATAAAGGCCTAATTCCTATGCATGATATTTTTAACCATAGGTACATCCATAGCATAATTAAAAATCATAGATCTAGTCATATTTTTGAATATATCCCTCTTTCTTACTCCTTTCCTCATAAACTATGAATTATCTTTCATCTTAAAGATAAGTTGAAACTTTAATTCCCTGTTTCTGACAACTTCGATCTCCACTTCTTTTCACAAATGTTTGGGATTACTCCTCTGAGATAACATTGCTTAAAATCTATTATTTCTTTTAGAAACCTGTTATTATCAAATGTTAGTCTAGAAATCCTAATCATCTGTCCCTTTATTGGGCTTGTTTTTTGTGTCATAGGGTGATAACAGGAAAAATGCAAATAGGTGTTGCAAAACATAGGTTTCCTAATATATCCTATGCCTAAAATGAACAGCCATTTGAATAACGAGAATTCTGACATGATGGAATGTCAATGTCTAGTTGGTTTGAGTGAATAGGCTGATGTAAATAATATGAAAATAAATGTAGATAAAATGAAGGGAATGAACTTTTTGGTCCACTTAGCTTTGAAGATTAATAATATCCCCATTTTTCTCCCGTTTCAATGGCACTGATGAATGTATTTTATTTATTTTTATTACTGTTTGTTTAATGGATAGGTGGACTGGTCTGAAGATACTTCTCAGCCATGACCTGGGAACAGAGGCTAAGTAACATTGACAGTACTTGTAGAATACAAGCAAATAAAAAAGGAAGTCAGAAGGCCTATTGACACTAAAATACGTACATTGACTGAGCAAAGTATAGTTAATAACATGGAATAATAGGTCAAAAGCTCTGTCTTAATGCATTTAAGAATGTGACATTTAAACAGTTGATAGAAGGTAATACAGGTATGAACAAAGTCAGTGATAATTTTATGCTTATGTGGTTGTTACTTAGCCATTATCCCTAGAGTATTGACAGTCAACTTAACTGAACAGTTGCACTGAATGTGATGTCTTGAAACCTAGAAAGGAATGTTACAACTAGATTTCAGGAGGCAGCTTCCTCTAAAGAGCAGGTCCAAGCCAAGGGAAGGCACGTTCTCCAATAGTTATTTTGAAAGAAGGATATTAAGTAGTATGGTGTTATCTTGTCTATTTCTTAATGAATATGCTTATTTTTGAATATGTTGTTTTCTTTTTAGCAGAGAGAAATAGCCTTCTAGGATCTGTATTGTAAAGTGGAAAACAGAAAAGTAGATCCTTGTGTTAGTGGAAGTCTGTTTAGAGCTGAAAGCAACTTTCAGTGATGTGATATGCAATCTGCTTGTATGTGAAAATCTGGCAATTTTGTTGTCACTGATTTGCAATTTTTGAATTTTATAAACAGACTGGAAGAAAAATAATGCCAATCCATATTCTAGTTTTGGAGGAAGGGTACTCTTGGCTATGGCATTGTGGGAAATAGGGCCAGTACACAGGAGATTCTGTAGCAAAGCCTCAGCTGAGAAAAAACTTTATTAAAGTTGTCAGTATGAGTGATGAAGTTAGGGACGTCTAAAGTCATACCAAAGTATCTGTACTCACATATGTAGTGTTAACTTGATGATCTGTGATGAGCAGGTGTAGATCTTTCTGAATGGGGATGAAAACTATATATATATATATATATATATATATATATATATTTGTGGTTAATCAGAATTTTGTTTTGTTTAGTCCACTGGCAGAGTTTTAAGAAGGATTACTGAAGTTGAGATTGAAGGCTTGTGGGACATATATTTGTTTGAAGTAATAGTAAGTTATTGACATAAAAAGGTAGTTCCTGTTTAGGGATACCTGTAGCAAGACTGTTAATAAAAGAGAAAGCAGTAAGGGTCCTAATACAGAGCCTTGGAGACTCCTGTATTTAGAGTTCCAGTTAAAGGTAGGTGCTTGTCAGCATGTTCTTGGAATGTCTTGCCCTCAAGGTAGCTTTGGAACTACTTGATGACATTTTGACCAAAGTGAAGTTTGTGTAGTTTGTGGTCAGCAGTTTTGAAGGCCCTTGTCATGGCAATACAAATACCAGTTGTAATTAGGCTAGTGTTAATATTACAGCAAATAGTGTCAGTAGCCAAGAGTAAAGGTGAAGTTGTGCTAAAGTAATTTTTGAAGCCATATTGTATGTCAGAGAGGAACCCATGGCTGTTAATATGTTTGAATAACTATTTAAACAGATTTTTTTAAAAATATTTTAACAAGTGAGGATGGGGCAAAAGTCTTTAAAGTTTTTAGATAGGGTGCCCTTGGACAGAGGAAAAGTGCATGTTTAAGTAGTGGAGATATAATACCAGTTGTAAGAGGTACAATACAAGTGGTAAGAGGTACAATACCAGTGGTAAGAGGTACAATACCAGTGGTAAGAGTTACCAGTGGTAAGAGGTACAATACCAGTTGTAAGAGGTACAATACCAGTGGTAAGAGGTACAATACCAGTGGTAAGAGTTACCAGTGGTAAGAGGTACAATACCAGTTGTAAAAGGTACAATACCAGTGGTAAGAAGTACAATACCAGCGGTAAGAGGTACAATACCAGTGGTAAGAGGTACAATACCAGTGATAAGAGTTACCAGTGGTAAGAGGTATAATACCAGTTGTAAGAGGTACAATACCAGTGGTAAGAGGTACAATACCAGTGGTAAGAGTTACCAGTGGTAAGAGGTACAATACCAGTGGTAAGAGGTACAAAACCAGTGGTAAGAGGTACAATACCAGCTGTAAGAGGTACGATACCAGTGGTAAGAGGTACAATACCAGCTGTAAGAGGTACAATACCAGTGGTAAGAGGTACAATACCAGTTGTAAGAGGTACAATACCTGTGGTAAGAGGTACAATACCAGTTGTAAGAGGTACAACACCAGTGGTAAGAGGTACAAAACCAGTGGTAAGAGGTACAATACCAGTGGTAAGAGGTACAATACCAGCTGTAAGAGGTACAATACCAGTGGTAAGAGGTACAATACCAGCTGTAAGAGGTACAATACCAGTGGTAAGAGGTACAATACCAGTTATAAGAGGTACAATACCTGTGGTAAGAGGTACAATACCAGTTGTAAGAGGTACAACACCAGTGGTAAGAGGTACAATACCAGTGGTAAGAGGTACAATACCAGTTGTAAGAGATACAATACCAGTGGTAAGAGGTACAATACCAGTTGTAAGAGATACAATACCAGTGGTAAGAGGTACAATACCAGTTGTAAGAGGTACAATACCAGTGGTAAGAGGTACAATACCAGCGATAAGCGGTACAATACCAGTGGTAAGAGGTACAATACCAGTTGTAAGAGGTACAATACATATGGTAAGAGGTACAATACCAGTGGTAAGAGTTACCAGTTGTAAGAGGTACAATACCAGTTGTAAGAGGTACAATATCAGTGGTAAGAGGTACAATACCAGTGGTAAGAGGTACAACACCAGTGGTAAGAGGTACAATACCAGTGGTAAGAGGTACAATACCTGTGGTAAGAGGTACAATACCAGTGGTAAGAGGTACAATACCAGGGGTAAGAGGTACAATACCAGTTGTAAGAGGTAAGAGGTACAATACCAGCGGTAAGAGATACAATACCAGTGGTAAGAGGTACAATACCAGTGGTAAGAGGTACAATACCAGTGGTAAGAGGTACAATACCAGTGGTAAGAGGTACAGTACCAGCGGTAAGAGGTACAATACCAGCCGTAAGAGGTACAATACCAGTGGTAAGAGGTACAATACCAGTGGTAAGAGGTACAGTACCAGCGGTAAGAGATTGGTTATAGATAAATGCCAGCAGCTTAGTGATATTTTTCTGCTGTTTTCCAATGAAAGGTAGGGTGAGAGAAATATGTTTAGAGGAGTAGAATTTCAAATTCTGTGGCAAGGTTTTAGCTTCCTTATCTGAAATACCAGTGAAGTGGAATGCAGCTGCATATTCAGCCAGGGGCTATAAAAGTGGATGACTTTACTTTGCACTGGACAACCTGCATTCGACTAGCGACACAACATGAAGGACGGAGACAATATTAGTGGTTATGTTAAAAAAAGCTATGGATGAAATATATGGGTTAGCTTGTTGCGGGTTTTAGACTGGCCAATAGGACTTGCAGGCCATACCTGTAGCCTGTATTCTGTTATACATTATAAAATAAAATTTAACTATCTCTAGAAACCCATATTAACACAGAATATGTACAGGATAGGAAAAAAAACAGAAATAAGAAGTAATAAATCTTAAAGGTACATCAGATGAGCTTGAACAAGGAATAATATTACTATTACAAGATAGAGTATCTTTGGCATCACTGCTGTGTGAGCTATGAGCTACAAATGAGGCAAACTTTACTGTACAATGAATTATGAGTTCATCTAACAGCACAAAACCTGCTTAATGAACCATATACTTGTATTTAACTTAGCAAGTTTTAAATAACATAATGTATATAAGTATCTATTTTTTTTCTCATAAGGCAATAGGGTTCTTACTTGCCATGATAATTGGTTCATTATTGTGATAGATGCTGTTTTGGGCCCTCTGACTTGAAGGCACGTCAGCTGTTATTTTTCTTTCTTGCCCCATGAGCAGATATATTTCTAAGTACAACAATATCCTGTTATACATTATTCCTGCTGTGAGCTCTACATAAAAACACTTACAGAAAAGAAATGATAGAACAATCTAGATAAAGCATATTTTCACTTACCAGAGAAGTTAAGATGAGTTTTACAAATTCAGCAGGCTTCATGATTGTGAACATACATTGTGTACCACACTTGAAAAGTCTCATGGCATGAATGCAAAATGAGTTACATGTTCCTCGATAACCAAAGTCATACTACAGTAGATTTAGCTGTTATTTTTTAGCATATCAGTAAACCTTAACAGGAATCAAATTATAGCAAAGTCCTGAAGCTGATTTATAGGTTTGTAGTTTAAGGATTTGTACTTTTATTTAACAAGGCAAATCTGTGATTTGGTAAATCATAAATCTTGTTAGCTAAAATGATTTATTGAGTAAAGGAAAGCCTTTAACAAAAATCTTATATATTTTTTTTATCAAAGGCCATGATCATCCATCATTATTAACTTAAAACTAGCATCTGCAAGACCTCTAACTTTGTTTTTAAAGGATAGGTTTTTATTAATACAAATAATGGCATTACATGCATAATAGCAAATGCAGTTTAGGTAAAGAGCATGTCCTGCTCTGAATTCTATTCAGCAGAATGCAAAAATACTGTTACAGATATTGCAGTCAGCAAACTGAACCAGAAGAGCAAGTGACAGTATTGAATGAGAATGGTAACCATGAGAGATCTTCAGATAGTATGATGAAGCTGGGGATTTCCTTTAACTGTGAGCTGATGGCACATATTACATGCTTTGAAAATATGAATACACTCATGCATTTTATTTATAGTGTATTTAGATATATTTCTGTGTGTGTTTATAGGTTCATAGGTGAATACTAGACCAATGACTGCTAGAGCCCTTATAAGCCTAGGCATGTAACTCAAATGCGATGCACAAATTTGATTTATATAGGAAGTAATATACTGACTGCATCTGTCCATCACAGAAATAGAAGCCAGACCAGGGGTGAATTTTTGATTACCCATCCATTGATCCAAGTTGCACTTAAATAGGGATAGGGAGGAACTCTGCTTCACATGGATGTGCAGCCTGTTCCAGAGAATGGGAATTTTCTGAGAAAGATATTTGTCTCACCAACTTGTCCTATTTATGTTGCAAGCAAAATCTAGGTCTTTTAATGTTGTCCTATTTATGCCACAAGCAACATTTAGGTTCTTTAATTTAGTAGTTCTTATGCTGTTTGTTTTGCAGATGTGAAAATAAATTCATCAAAACAGGCTCCAGGGAGGCCTTGTATGCCAGGAAATGATAAATTCTCAGAAGTCTGCATGATACCCAGTAAAGAGACAAGGTTTTCAGATGATCAGTGTTAGACATTGTGTTTACTCCCTGTATTCTTTTTGTAAAGAACTTTATGGACGTTCCAGTTGCTGCATGTGTATGGTCAAGTACATACAGAAGGAGGCATTACACTCTATGATAGGCCTGATGAGGGCCAAGTTCAATGGTATGATGAACTCTCTGAACCTAGATGCCATGCCCTTGCTTATAAGTTGAGCAGCATAGAAGGATTTTCTTATTACCTTGGACACAGGTTGCTATCTACATAAGTTCCCAGATCCCCGACTAGTGAATCAGCCTTTAAGGGTTTTTTATTGATGATGTAATTAGTAGGGGTGGTAGACTTCCCAAAAAGTACTATAATGCATTTCTTGGAAATGAGTTTTATGCCATGGCTTTGGCACTAAGTGTTTTTCTGTACTAGAACTTTCTGAAGGATGTTCTTGTCTTGAGGGGATTCAATGACTGCTCTCGGTTTGCAATCATCTGCAAACATGGTTAGCCGGAGGTCTTTGATATTGGCTTTGGCATCTGAGAAGTAGATGCCAAAGTGGAGTGGGCCCAGCACAGAGCCCTGGGGGACTCCACTAGTGACCAGCATCTTTGTGGAGGTGACCTCACCAATTCTAACCTCCTGGGTTCTTATCAGTGAGCCAGCTGTCTATCCAGAATGTTATAATGGGGTTTATACCTAGTTCTGTAAGTTTGTTGACAGTGCCCAAATTGGATATTATAGCAAGTGCCTTAGGCAGATCTAGGTAGGCAGTATGCACCATTTTCCCCTCATCCATTGCCTCAATAACATTTTCAAAAAACTCCACCAGATTCAGTAAGCATGTCCGTCCTTTGGCAAAGCCAAACTGGGATGGATCTGGTGTCTGGAGGTCTTCTACATCCTTATTGATAATGTCCATGGTTAAAACTAGTCATACTAATAGGTCTGTTGTTTCCAGGATCTGTTGAAGCTCCTTCCTTATGAAGGGGATGACCATTGCAGTCCTGCATTCATGTGGCATAAAGCCTGTTTTAAGACTGTAGTTAAATGACTCCAGGTATCCTCATAAGTCATATTTAAATTATTCACTAGGGATCCTGGGATGTTATCAGGGCCCACTGAGGCCATTTTATTGGCTTTATTGAGTGCAGCTAGTACACTCTCCCTAGCTATAGCTGGAAGAATTATGTTTGAGGGTATTATTGGTGGATGGTTAGGGGTGGACCTGGTAGAGTAAAGTTGGAACTGAATTTGTCCACTAACAAGTTTGTTATATCGCCAGGCTCTGTGAATGTGGCACCATTAACCACAAGTTCAACACATTGCTGTGTGCTGCCCTTGAGAATTCTGACACAGCTGTAGAAGGTCTTATGGTTATCTTTGACCTGGGAGGATATCTTAATTGGAAAGTTGGCTATGTTTGACCTAACTAACTGTCTTATTTGCATATTTACTTTGATTAGAAAGTTTTTATCTTTATGGTAATTACATTTCCTGATTTTTACCATAATTTATTTTGCGTTTGTTATATATCCTCTTTAACTTGGGACCCACCACTGCAATTTGTTTCTGGGGTATATCTGGACTTAGTTCTGTTAGGTACAACAGCCTCTATGCAACCATTGGCATGGAGGTTTGGTGGGCCATTGACTTTTGACAAACCATCACTTAATAACAGATGATTTGCCTTGCAATAGTTCTTAACTGTTAACAGTTTTAATGGGATTGCAGAGCTGATATTGATTCTGAAGGAGACAGATTTACGGTCAGAGCTTACACTGGGGGCAGGGGCAGTGTTCTATAATATTTGTGAGCACAATGCCTAGTATGTTGGAGCCTCTAGTGGGCATATTCACTATTTGGTCAAGGGTGTTTGCATTTAAGAAGTCCAGCAATCTCTGCACCTGTAGATTTGAGGCCATGTAGGATTCCCAATATATAAAGGTGTAAAGTCAGATGGTACGTGCCTCCAGTAGGTCCAAGTACGTATTGTGAGCTTTTTGAGACATGGAGGATGACTTACATCTGGCTAGTATATATTACAGGATTTTGTCTATATTGACCTTCTCATGGAGGAACTTTGACACTTCATCCTGCTTGACCACCCTAGGAGTAGACTTGTTACTGATGTATATTGAGAAACCTCCTCCTTTAGTCCTTGTCTGTGCAGCCTCTGGTCTAAAAGTGTGGGAGACACTGAAACCTTGCACTGCCGCAGTACTCATTGACACTTTAAACAATGTCTCAGTAATTGCACATATATATATATATATATACATATATATATATATATATATATATATATATATATATATATATATATATATATATATATATTCTTAACTGTGATGAGAGCTTGGAGGGAGTGTAGTTTGTTTATTTAGGATCCTGGCATTGAGCAATAACTCCCTGAGGTGCTGTTGAACTGAATCTGCTATGTTGATAGGTTTGTTGATTTGGTATTGCCTAACAAAGGCCCTATGGGAGAGACAAAGCCTTAACCAGTATTGGAAACCTAGAGGGGAAATGTTCCAACCATTCCTGGCAAAGCAACATGGTCTGTTGACCATATCCTGCCTAGCTGACAAATACTGGGTCCCCTTAGAATGACATCAGAATGACAGACAACTGTTGAAATCAATCATTTTTTTTACTCAAATTTGTAGCATCTTCTTCAGTGAAGATAATACACTGCTCAGTGCCAGGCTCATACCAGCCTGAGAATCATAGTCTGAAAGCTCCATACTATATCTCTTCTTATAGTTCAGGGAGACATATCTCAGGTCATTTACACCTGCATGGACTTTGATGGAATCATACTGGTACCCATGGTGTAATGACTTGAGTGTGGGTGTGATATGGCAGATCTTGGCTCCAGACAAGCAACTGTTATCATCTCCTTGTTCAGCTTGGTTAGAGAGGCATCAGAATATATATTACAATGCAGTCCCCTATAACAAGAGTTCTGGGCGGTGTGCTTGTTTGCCTTAGAGGCTTAGTGTTTGGGGCTCCACTCAGAGTGACAGTATTTGGAGTGTCATGTGTTGTTTTTTCTGATAGTCTTTTGGCTTGCTGAGGCACAGCTTTGACAGCAGGTAGTCTAGGTGATCTTTGTTGTTTAGGAAGATTGCTTTAAGTTTCTAGGCATGTGTTAGTCTATGCATGTGGTGCGTTCTGTGTGAGGTGGGTGTTGTTTATGTGTGTTTTTTTCAACCTGATGTGGACTTGTATGCTAGAGTTTAGCCTTTAGTGTCATTGTGCAAGTACACCTCTTGCCTACTCTATCTTATTCTTTAAGGATAAAGTGGTTGTCAGTAAACACAATACAGTTGCTACATTTTCTCAAGGTGCCCATATCCACCAAGCTGTCTACAGAGAAGTTAGCAAATTGCATATCCATTCTGTCCAGTACTTCGATTTGTGAACTACAGGGGGGGTGGTATATGGGGGTAAGATTGCTATTAAGGGTACTTTGCTTGTGCAGAAAAATACACATAAGGGCGCTTTATTGGGATAGGTTATGCTAAGCAGTACTAAATTCTGGCAACTTTAATGCTTATACAATACTGAATTTTACTAAATCTGTAGGTATTGCCACTTTGACGCCCAACTTGCTGTTTTAAGCTTGTTGGTTCACAAGGTATTTGCACTATATTGCTACTTTATTGGTTAACAGTTTTATGGACTGTTCTACATAGACAATTTGCTTTCTAGATGATTGCTACTGTACAGGGCACTGCAAACCTATGCAAACATACCAAATTTATAGCAGCACAAAAAAAAAACAGAAAACTAAATAATGAGTCAGTAAAATGACTACACTATGAGACCTTTTGTGCATTTCCCAGCTCATACAGACCAGCTTAGTGTTCAGCTGTACTACACTGGGCAGAAAGCTCTGCATTTGACACTGAAGTGAAGCAGTATTCAGCTGTTCCACTTTCAACAGTGGTGGTTCTGCTTTTCGTTCTTTGATTGGCTCCCAAATCATAATTATAGCCAATCAGCAAAGAGAGAGAAAGGCAGCTAATCAGAGAATTATTTTGACCTTAAGCAGCCAATTGGAATGCCCAGTAAAAGTCCATGGCTTTAAGCTTGCCTATTACAATACCCCAAAGCTTGACAAACAAGGGAAAACAAACTTCTATCACTTTTCCCCCTCACTAAACATGCTTGTAGGTAATTGCAATTAGAGCAAAACCATAACAAAGTAAATAACTGAAATACCAGCAGCCAAAAGGATCATACCTTTCAACCTCCTTGAATAAGGAATATGGACAAAACCAAAAGCCAAACATAATATGGAGATAAAGACACAAAAATAGGGACAATTTTTAGATATTGCTCTTATAAACTTAGAAAGTTGCTAGAATAACAGGTCTTGTGTTACCGTACATGTCCTGAAGGATATGATATCTGAAATTCAAATTTCTGTCATTATCTTATTACTTCATTCCTCTGTGATTTGTCAGAATACTACATGTTTTATGAGGAACAGACCAAAAATATGAGGCAAAAATCTGGACATTGTGCAAAAATTCTGGGCAGCTGAGAGGTTTGACAATGGTGAATGTGTATGTGTGTGTGTGTGTGTGTGTGTGTGTGTGTGTGTGTGTGTGTGTGTGTGTGTGTGTGTGTGTGTGTGTGTGTGTCATAGTTTTCAACTTCTTAACATAAGAAATCTGGACATACCCTTAATTACTTGGGGGACAGAGGCCCAAAAAAAGGAATCAATTTAAATATTGCTCTTATAAATGTAGAAAGTTACCAAAATAAATCCACAAGTATCCAGGCTGCGAAACAATTCCAATAATAATGATCCTCTGAGGATGTCTTAATGTAGATGAAAGCGCTTAACCAAGTAGATTAGTTACTTTTAAGATTTCAAGATTAAAACTGTGTTTTAGCCTTTTGACTGGCTTTGTCATCATTATTATTAAATGTAGAAAGTTACTAGAAAAACAGTATTTGTGTTAGCACGTATCTTCTGCAGAATATAAAGTTTGGAACTCAAATGTAATTATTTAGAGACTCAGCCTTCAGTGGTTTGCCAGAAAATCATAAAAAACATAATTTTTTATTGAGGAAAAGACCAAAAATATGACACAAATATCTGGACACTTATAGGTTCATAGGTTCTTAGGTTCATACTAGGCTATCTGCCCTAGGGCATTTATAAGCCTAGCCAGAATGTGTTTGGCTTTCGCCACCCATTTTAAATTTATTTTGTTATGCCCTTTTTCGAGGTTAGTATACTGTGCCTCTGTCTAACAGTGACACAGAAGTGATACCCGGGGTAAACCTACGATCTCCCATCCACTCATCAAGATTCCTCTTGAAGAGAGTCAATGAGGGACTCTGCCTAACCTGGACTGGGATTTTATTCCAGAGTGAAGGGAGCCTCTGGGTTATGAATCTGTCCCTCCAGCATGTCCTATTTATTTCAGTGCTGAGGTTCAAGTCTCTCGAGTGCATAGCTCGATGGGATTTGGATTTTCTGAGGTGCAGCATGTCCATTAATTCCGGGTTGGACATGGCTTTATACGTCAGGCACCGATCGCCTCTGAACAGGCGATATGCCACTGAGTAGAGCTGGAGTTTCTTTAACCGGGCAGCATATGGCATCTGTTTGTGCCCTTTGATCCTCTTGCTGAGGTACTTTTGTGGTCTTTCCAGTTGCTGCAGGTGTCTGGTAAGGTACATCCCGAAAGGGGCATTGTACTCAATTATGGGCCTGATGAGGGATGAGTAAAGAGGCACGATGACCTCCTCTGATCTAGATGTGAATCCCTTCATGATTAGGTGGGCTATATAAAATGTTTTTCTAACCACTTTGGCCACGTGGTTGTCAAATGAGAGATTGCTATCAACTTGGGTCCCCAGGTCCCTAATTACTTCTTCTGTACTTAATGGATTACCACCTATGTGGTAATTTGTGGGCACTTTGTTTTGCCAAAGGGGATGACTATACACTTTTGGCATTTAGCTTGAGGCCATGGCTCTGGCACCAGTTGTCTGTTTCTATGAGGCCCTTTTGGAGGATGCTTGTGTCGGCTGGAGAGTCGATTATGGCACCCAGTTTGCAGTCATCTGAGAACTTGGTCAGCCACAGTCCTTCCGTGTTGGCCTGTACCTCCGAGAAATATATACCGAACAAGAGAGGTCCCAGGACTGAGCCTTGTGGGACACCACTTGTAACTGGTTTGGAGTCTGACATGGCTCCAGCAATTCTAACCATGTGGGTTCTGTCCTTGAGCCAGTTTGCAATCCATCTAGTGACATAGGGGTTTATATTTAAGCTGGTGAGCTTATCTATAATGCCCGAGTGGGGTATTGTATCGAAGGCTTTTGCGAGGTTCAGGTAGGCTGTGTGGACCACCTTCCCCTCGTCAATGGCCTTGGTGACTGTTTCAAAGAAATCAACCAGGTTTAATAGGCAGGATCTGCCCTTAATAAAGTCGAACTGGGTAGGATCCAGTGTCTGTAGGTCCCCAATATCTTTATTTATGAGGTCCATGATGATCCTTTCCATAGCTTTGCAGACCAAGCTAGTCAGGCTTATGGGGCGATAGTTTCCAGGATCCGTTGAGGCACCACCTTTATGGAGAGGGACCACTGTTGCTGTACGCCACTCTTTGGGCACATATCCTGTAGTAAGGCTGAGATTGAACAGTAGTTTTATGTTTGGGTTTAGCTCTTCTTGGAGTTCATGTAGGACGCAGCCCGGGACACCGTCTGGTCCCATTGATGCTGTGTTTTTTGCTTTGGAGAGGGCGGCTCTTACCTGAGCATCTGAGATGTCAGGGGGGCAGCACTCTGCTGGGATAGATATTTGCCATTTTGGTGGGGAGGGGGGGGGGAGTTTGCGCTGAACCTGTCAGCTAGGATGTTGGCAATGTCTGTGGGTTCAGTGTATTTTATGTCATTTTGGACTAATTCTGAGCATATCTGGGAATTCCCACCCAGGTTCCTAACATAACTAAAGAAAGCCTTGTGATTATCCTTAGTGTCCTGTGCAATTTTTCTCTCGAAGCTGGCCTTAGACAATTTTATAAGTGCCCGTGTTTTTTGCTAATACTGATCAGTGATGCCTTCCCTTTTTGGGATTTTGCTCTATCATTTAGTAGCTTCCTCCTTCTATTGTGTAGTTTGTTTATGGCTGGGGTCCACCAGACAGGACGTCTGCCTTTGGAGGATTGGGTCTTGGTTTTATTTGGGATCGCATGATCCATGCATTCCTGAAGGTGTTCATAGAATGCGTTTATAAAGGATTCTGTGGTCTGGGCCATATTTTCTACAGGCCTGGGGGCTTTGAAGGATTCCACCTCGGTTTTGAGAAGTGTGAAATTTGCTTTAGAGAAGTTTTTCACTGTGGTTTTCTGGGCAGGGAGTGGGGTTGGGATGTGAATATCCAGTGAGATTAGTTTATGGTCTGATCTTACCAGTGAGGGATACACTTCTGGTCTGGAGCATAGAGTCCCCATGTTGGTGATGATCAGGTCCAGTATGTTTTCCCCTCTTGTGGGAGTGGTAACAAGTTGTTCCATAGCATTTGAGTTTATAAATTCTAGGAACCTTTGGGCTAGGGTGTTAGAGCTAGAGTAATGCTCCCAGTCTATGTTTGGGTAGTTGAAGTCGCCCAATATAATGGTGTTTGGAGAGACCTTCATATTTTCCAGTGTTCTCAGAAAGGCCGAGTGGGGTTCCTGGGTTTGGGAGGGTTGTCTGTAGCAGGCTATAAACTGGAAGGCAGTTTTACCCACTGTTAGTTGCACATGGATAATCTCTGATGCTTCGTGCTTTGCCACCAACCTGGAGGTGTGGGTATCTTTGATGAATATTGATACTCCCCCTCCTTTTGTGGTTCGGTCCAAGTTTTGAGGCCGAAAAACATGGTATGAGGTATAACCTGGTAGTGCTGGGGTGCTCTCGGGCGCCCTGAACCAGGTTTCTGTTACTGCACAGATATCGATGTTCTCCATGCTAAGGAGAGTTTCGAGTGCATGCATCTTGAGGTTTAGACTTCTGGCATTGAGTAGCATTACTTTTAGTTTCTTGTCCCTTGTGATACCTATGGAGGTGGGTTTGTCTTTTGAGCCTTGCCTAAAAAAGGCACTATGGGGGTAGCAAGAGCCTTTGCCAATATCCGAAAGCCCAGGGGTGACAGGTGCAAGCCGTCCATAGCGAAGCATCGTGGCTTGTCGAGCATATCATCCCAAGCTGACAGGCATTGGATCCCCTTTGAATGACACCAGTACTTAAGCCAATTGTTGAAATTGATCATCTTGTCTTCATATTGTGGCATCATTCTTGAGAGGTATGGTGTGTATGTAAGTGCCTGACAATGTCTTGACTCAAAAATCAGGGATGAAGGCAAAAATAAATATGGAGACAAAGTTCCCAAATCAGACATATTTTAAATATTATTATATACTTTGAAAATTGACAGAATAACACATTTTGCCATAGCATGAATTTTATGAAGTCGAAAACTCAAACTGTATATGATTATTCAGGGAGTGCAGTACTCAATATGTGAAAAATGTCCAAAGAACAGACAGCGATATGTCAAGGATAATTGAGAACATCGTATGTCTATGTGTAGAGAGAGGGCAATGGAGATGTAATACTTTGGACTGTATGTGTCTGACAGCACTGACTTCACTGTTGGTACAATGTATATATTTCTTCCTTCAGTCAATCAGAATGAATCTGAGAAGTACTGGGTCGATAAAGTGGCCATAATGGGGTACATTTCTGTGATTGGGTATGTGATGGGCCACCTGGGTATCTGTGCCTTTGTATCCTTGCATGTGACTATCTGTACCCAGCAGTTATAGCCACTTAATTGACAGAGTATCCTTGGATGTTTTATTCTGAATGAATAAAGAAATACATAAATTATACCATCAGTCAATTTACTGCTGTGTGTGTGTGTGTGTGTGTGTGTGTGTGTGTGTGTGTGTGTGTGTGTGTGTGTTTGTGTGTGTGTTCATGTTTATCTTGATTTTTTTCTATATGAGTGAGCCACTATCTTTTTGTTTCTACATCCGTGTATGTGTATATATGTAAATGTCTGTGTCTGCATCAGAATGTGTGTATTATTAAATACTTATATATGGTATACTTTGGTTGAAAGGCAATCGCCATGGTCGAGGTACATCTTCCTCGCAGAGCAAAATAAGGTGTTCCACATTTTGACTCTTTGCCACACATTGCTATGGTCTGTGTTTCCAATGACCTCTTAGCAGGTTGATACATACACAGACCATGCAAACATCTCCTGCTACAAGATGAATAAACCCAGTCCTCCTGATGTAAAAACACAGTAGAAGAGACACACAAGTGAAATGCTAACACAAACAACAACTGGCTGGAAAACCTTTGCTGAAGGTAATTTCAATAACACTGAGAGGAAAAGCAATTTTTATTACAAAACATTTAGTAAAATATACATATAAAAGCAGGAAACAAAAGTGATTGCTCAAAATAACTTGTGTGATTTTACAATCAAAGATACTTATTTTTGCCGGGACAGTACTGGATACAAGTAAAACACTTCTTGAATGCAGGCTAGGACTGCAAGCTTTGCTGAGCTCCAAGAAAATGAGCAATAGATAGTATGTAGTAAAGAAAGTCAAGAACCTCAAGAACACTGGTTTCCTGGATGGGCACTCAGTATCATAGGTCTATGGAATACATTGGGTGGGAAGAGTACACAAATAGCTTATGCAACAGTCAATAGCAGTGAAGGGGGGACTTTGAAAATCAGATAATCCTAAGAGATGGAGTGCAGAGGCAGCCTTATAAAAGAACAGTAGAAGGGTAGGCTAAGAATTTTTGAAGGAGAAAGCAGGCTAGTTACAGAGGTTAGCAATCAAATGAAGGCAATATTGGAGCTCTTGCAGAAACATTTGCTTCATGTGTTAGAGGGGGAAGGAGTAGACATAGAATGCAAGCAGGTAAATGACAGGCAGAATATAAAAGCACTGAAGCACAAACTGGAGCAGAAACAATTCTCTTGCTATTCAGGTTCTACTACAGTTTAAAAAAACAGACTATGTAGAAATTTACCAGTAACACTGTTTATGGAAAAATGCAGTAATGAATGATTAGGCCACAAACGTGGTGGTAGTATGCAGTTTTGCTACAACTGTGAATTAAACTATAAGAGTTGAACTCAACAGGGTTTAAAATATATTCATATAGCTTGAACAAACTAAAAAAATGCAATCAAATGGATCAGAGCAGAAAATTACAAAGTAGCATCACCACACAGGTCACTATAAGTGCACTTAAATATTTAAGCATAATTTAAATCTTCTTCTTTTGGCTTTTCCCAGTTAGGAGTCACCACAGCAGATCACTTGTCCGCTCATGATTGGCAGTGGAGTTTTTATGGTGTTGAGTTGCCAGATCGGCTCCCAACCTTACACAGAAGGCACATACACGCACTCACACCTAGGGTCAATCTAGAGTGTCCAATCCACCTACAGCATGTCTTTGGGATGTGGGAGGAAACCAAAGCACCCGGAGGAAACCCATGCTACCACAGGGAGGACATGCAGATTCTGCACAGAAGGCACGCCAGCTGAAGATCGAACCGGAGAACCTTTTGCTGTGAGGTGGCAACGCTAACCACTGCACCACCGTGGCAGCCCTTTAAGCAGAATTTAAATAATTTAAATAATTTAAAATAATTTAATTTTCATTCCTTTTTGATGAAAATCTAGTTATTCATAGTTCCACACCTCTCCAAGTCTTACATAAAACTGTTTGTGCAGATGTATATATATATATATATATATATATATATATATATATATATATATATATATATATATGTATATATATGTGTATATATATATATATATATATATATATATATATATATATATATATATATATATATATATATAAACGAGAGAGAGAGAGAGAGAGAAAATATATTTGTGGCACCTCAAAAGATAAGGAAACTAATAATAATGAAATCAGTAATGCTGAAAATTAAATAGTGAATTATACAACATTTTCAGACTCCAATTATTGATGCAAATATCACTGTTTTGACAGGGATCAAACTTTCTTACATAACACATGCTGAAACATCAGTCTTCATTCTCTCACTTATATACCAAGGACTGCACTATGATGGAAGTAAGGGAACACTTCCCCTACTTAACAAACACACATTCCTTACATGTAGGAATTGCACTTGACCCATATGAAGACAGATGTCCATCTACCTGTCATAGCTACACCTATACAGTGCAAAGACAAGCAAATAAAATCAAATACTACCTACATAATACATAACTTGAGCCTGTAGCCTGGCTACATATGTTAAGTACTAGCAACTGGTATTAATTAAGAGCACTAACTATTATTTTACTTGTCCCAATACTGTTTATCAAGAATGGTGCCTTCCCCTAACTAAGCACTAGACTACTCAGAGATGCACCAAAATACAATTTTAGACATCTTAACCACTAATGTCCCAGCCTCCAACCTCCCAAACTAGGCTTTGCTGCATAGACCATGCCTTCTCAGTCTTTGGTCCCAAATTGTGGAAATTATCCCCCACATTATTGTAAAATGATATGTGTATCTTCATGGCTATCTCCTTTGTAAAAGCTACTTCTCTGCTCTTGGAAACTTGCTTCGTATGGCTCAGTTGCTCCCACTTGTGCTAATTTTGGTTTGTTGTTTGGCATTAATAATAGTTCCACATCCTCTAAAACCTCAAAAACAATGATGTTTCCATAGTACGCATATAAATTCACCCTGGATCCACAAACTTTATGACTAATTATGTCTCAGTGAAGCACAAGGGCACCATGACAAGCAGGTAAGTTCAACTATATGTATCTGATGTATAGTCCCCTTGAGCTTATGCAGGATGCATGCACATATACATGCATCACACTTCAGAGCAGTACTAGGCTGTACTGCTTGCAATTCAGAATTCACATCTACAGCATGAATCACAGGCTGCCATTTTATTTTTTGAGGTTATCTCTGACAATGGCTGCATGCTAGTTTCCCATGGAGAGAACCTGCATGGCACGTAAAGGAGAGAAAAAAAATCATGCAACTTCTCCTGCATCCCAATTCAAGGAATAGCTTTTGCTAGCCTGTGTGACTCCAATTAGAAAAGTAAATCTTTGGTACAATTTGGATGTGATTCTTACTGAGACATCTGCTATCCTCCAGACTGGACAGCAATGTATGCACTGGTATGATTACCTGTGATGCTGCTGCATTGACTATCTCTGGCAGTGAGAAGCAGATGTTAGACAAGGATGTTCTAAATAGTATGGCAAACTTTCCAGGACTAAGAAACATGGGTTATTCATGGATATCAAAAAAATGTAATCTTGTTTTGCAAAAGGTAATCTTCAAAAATGTTGTGATATTCATTCAAAGCATTCTTCCTAATAAAGGTAGCTTCTTATGACAGATGCCAAGATATAACAAGTGAGCTACTGTAAGGGACTATATCTATGCTATGGGCTTTAATGGTAGCACATATACTCATGTGACACTTGCACACTGAGAGCTACTGCACATAGCTTCTCAGTTGCAATGCTGAAGAACAGTTTTAGGCTTCTGCTATCTCATACTGGTTATATGGCATCCAATCCATGTTAGTATCATTGCATGCTGTCCCATCAAACATGCATTTGTCGAACCTCACATCCTTGACTTTCACTAGAAAAGTACATAAAACAGTGTTTTTTTTTTTTTTTGGAAGGGTAAGACCCTCCCACCATTTTCCTCTCTCTGCTGCTATATCAAAATTCCCACTGTTGCCAGATTTCACGTAAATAACCTGCGCATAACCAATGTACCTGGTTGTTAACTAATAGGTACACTAATGGGGGGGGGACTTACAGTTACATATGGGATTGCAACTTTGCACTGCTGTGTAAATCCCTGCTATAAGGAGCATTTCAGGTTTCTGATAATTTGTACTTACATGCAGTACTGTAGCTTTGGATTATTCTTTAGATCTGGTCCACATGGATAACTTTGGGCTTCTGCTGCCTTGCACTTACATGTAGGACCACAGCTTTTCATTATTCTATAGATCTCACCTGTAGATCAGAGTGTGTGTTTTGACTTTAAGAAGTATTTCAAAACTGAGGGCATGTGTGTATAAATAGAGAGCATGTGCAGGAAGCAGTGCCATTTTGAGTGAACAGCTAGAGTGTTAACATGTATGAGTGCAGCAGTCAGTCTGTTTATAAGTTTATTTAAGTTTAAGTTACTAAGCCTCAATCTTGACGTGTTTGTATGTAATAAAGCTGCTTTAATCAAACCCACAACTATTTGTTTGTTTTATCCTGACCAGACGAGTGACATGGTGTCAGAAGTGGGATGTCTGAATGATATGGTGTTTGAACTGGCATGTCTGAATGACATGGTGTTGGAACCGGGATGTCTGAGCAACAAGGGGCCAGAAAGAAGCCATAAGTCGAGCCATGAGGTGCACAGTTAGACATGGAGGTATATAGAGGATTGACTCATCCCAACCTGCTCAAACAATTGAAAAAAGGTAAAAAATGAATTTCAGGCAATTAAAACTTGCATAAATTATTTATTTCATAAAGAAAAGGATATGAAGCATTTGCAAAGTGCAAAATACATTATTAATCAAACAAAAAGCACAAAATGTATTACTGATTAAACAAAATGTTCGAAATCACAATATTTGATAGAATTATTTGAAATGCTCATGAGAGATTCAGAATTAATTCTGATTTGCATAATGGGCATGTTAAAAGTAAAACGAGCACAAGAAATGTATAACCAGCATGATAAAAGTCAAACAAGTATAACGAGTACAATAAATGGGAAAAATGAGCATGGAAAAGCAAAGCGACTGCACTTTTTAGTAAACAACCATATTTTTTGATATGAGCTACTATTTTTGTTTGAAGTATCTCAGTGTGCAAAGTGTTGCAGTGTGTGCTTTATTACAGTACAATTATTTCAAAAAGTTTACTGGGTGCAAATTACAGTTATTTTGCAAAGTGCAGTCAGAATACTGTAATTTCAAGAAGTTTCTTGTGCTGTGTACAGTTCATTTGCAAAGTACAGTCATTTCAAAATGTAATTTCAGTGTGTTTCTTACACTGTACAGAGTTATTTCACAAAGTACAGTCATTTTGAGAAGTTTCTTGTATTGTGTACAATTCCTTTGCAAAATGCAGTCATTTTGATGTGCTTCTTGCACTGATAAAAGTGGTTTTGCAAAGTACAGTGCTTTCAAAGTGTTCTTGTGGTACCGAGACTTATTTCACAAAGTGCAGTTATTTTGAAGTGTCGTTTGTACTATTGAGCATAATTACAACTTTCTGGCATACATTTCTGACATATATGTGTGTATGTTTGTACATAATTCTAAGGGTCTTTATTACTGTGTGTTGGCATGGCAAAGGCATTTTGCAGACCTAGTCCACTTGTGTTTGATCATGATATTGCAGAGAATTGTAGAGTATTTGAGCATGACTATATTTTTATACACACATTTTTTTTCTGATAAAGATGCATGTATGAGGGCAATTATTCTGCTTAATCTAGTGGGTTTAAAAGCCATTGAAAGAGAGTGTTAATTTGTGTATGCACCAGCAGTATATGCAGGAGAAGGGGAAAACCATCATATTTTCATACAAGCTGAAGCAAGGGAGGACCCTGAGTGCTTGAAACATAAATTTAGACAAATGCGCAATCCCCAGACAAATGTTACATTGGAGAGGCACTTATTTTATACAAGAGACCAAAGGCCAAGATAAACTTTTACAGTGTATATTACTGACTTAAGAAACAAGGCTAAAACATGTGGATTTTGTCATTTGAAAGATGAGTTGATAAAGGACAGGCTTGTGTGTGTGGTTAATAATGCTGCAGTGAGAAAGATTTTGCTTTGAGACAGTGATTTAACATTGAGCAAAGCCATTAAGATTTGTCAAATACAAGAACTTACAGAAAGACACACAAATATGCTTGCAAGTGATAAGAGCATGGTTTCTGCAGCCTCTAGAGCAAACATAGACAGTATGCAGCACATAGCTAATAAAAACAGGACTAAGCACATGGCAGCTGCAGCCTCTGCAGGATTTCCAGGCAGAACCCATACCTTTCCAGCAAGTTCTAAGACTAGCTCAGTAAAATGGACATGCTCACTGCAGCATAAGGGTGAGTCAGCAACACCCAAGTCAAGTTTCATTGTTAACTGTCGTAACTGTGGTGCCAATCATGAGTCAAAAAGAGAAAAGTGCTTAGCATTTGGACAGCAATGCCACAAGTGTAAAAAGTAGAACCACTTTCATAAGCTTTGTAAATCAAGCAAGCCTCATTCATTTATTAAGAAAGGTCACTCAGAAAAGCAAGTTGAACATTTTGAAAGCTGCAACTCTACTTTCTATGTAGATGGTGTATCATTGGTTGGTGAAAAGGTAAATGCAGTAGATGTATTGGCAGAAACAAAGTGTTTTGTACTGTCTTGATTAATGCTAAACCCACAGAGCTCAAAGTGGACACTGATTCAATGTGCAATTTTATGTTAGCAGAAACATTTTCTAGAGCAAGAGCTGGTGAACACCTTAATTGGCTAGTTGTGAAAAGCTTGTTGCTTATGGAGGTGAATAGATTCAAAGCAAAGGCTCAGTACTGCTTTTATGCTATTCAACTGGGAACAGTGAAATGACCTGTGTAGTCATTATCAGGTCTCAGTGACAGTTTAAAAATGAAACTGCTTTCTTTTACCAAATAAGTCCATCATGTAAGAACATGTTCTAATTCCAGTTTCAGCAATGCTATTTTCACAGAGTATGCTGATATTTTCGATGACAAGCTAGGTGAACATCCAGTTGTGTGCTCCATGAAATTAGACCCAGAAGTCAGTCTAGTGGTCAGACCAGTGAGAAGAGTTCTGATAGCTATGCAGAACAGAGTTAAATTCCAGTTAGATAAAATGGTGCAGCAAGGTGTGATTTGTCCAGTTACAGAACCAACTGAATGGGTGTTTTCCATGGTAGTTGCTCATAAGAAAAGCTCAGATGAAATCAGAATATGTATTGACCCAAGAGACTTAAACAAAGCATTAAAGAGACCCCACCATCTTATGCATACAGTGGAGGAAGTTGCTACCCTCATGCCAAATTCCACTGTTTTTTTTTCTGTCTTGTTTTTTTTCTGTCTTAGATCCAAAGAGTTATTTTTGGCAAGTAATGCTTGATCACAAATCTTCACTACTGACTACATTCAGTATGCCATTTGGTAGATACAGATTTCTCAGAATGCTTTTTGGAATAAATTCTGCTAGTGAAGTCTTTCAGTGTGCAACATAGCAAATGTTTTCAGGCTATCTGTGTGCTATAATAGTAGATGATTTACTAGCTGGAGGTAATGGTGAAGCAGAGCAAGACAGAAACCTCAGGATAGTTCTGGAAAGAGCACATGAAGTGAACCTAAAGTTCAATCCTCTGATATATAAATTCAGCCTTCCAGAAATTACTTGTGTTGGTCATTTATTTACTAGTTCAGGCTTATGACTAGATCTTTTCAAACAGCCATTCTTGAGATGCCAGCTACAGACAATGTCCAAGCCTTACAGCGTTTTCTTGGTATGGTTAACTATTTGGGCAAGTTTGTAGCAGACTTCAGTAAATTATCAGCACCTTTGAGAGAGCTGACATGCAAAAATGTTACCTGGTCATGGTTGGAACAATACCAGAGAGCATTTGATGACCTGAAACAGAAAATTGCCAGTTCACCAATGTTAAGATACTATGATGTCCACAAACCAGTAATTATTTCCTGTGATGCCTCAAAGTTTGGTCTTGGTGCAGTAATTCTTCAAGAGGGCAGACCAGTAGCTTATGTGTCTAGAATGCTTACCGAAGCTGAGATGCAGTATACTCATATTGAAGAAGGAACTTTTGGCAATTGTGTTCGCATTTTCGAAGTTCCTTGATTATATTTATGGCTGAGCTATCCAGATTGAGACTGATCATCAACCTATAGTCACTATTTTAAAGAAGCCCATGCACACAGCTCCAGCGAGACTACAAAGAATGATGCTCAGATTACAAAAGTACAACTTCAAAATGTCTATACAGAAGGCAAACTTCTTTATCTGTCTCATACTTTATCAAGATCACCCAGAAATACCACAGAAAACCTTGATGCAGAGAATTTTGACTTTGATGTCATGGAAATGCGTAATTTTTCTACCACAAGATGATGAGGTAAGAGATCATACAAAGACTGTTCTAATTTTGCAAAAGCTCAACCACTTCATCAATGGTGGATGGCAGTCAAAGCAGTCTTGTGTACCAACAGAAGTGCAACCTTATTTTCCTTACAGTTATGACATGTTTCTGGAAGATGGTATCATTTTCAAAGGTCCTAAAGTTGTCATTCCTACTTTTTGCAACATGAGTACATCCAGGTTTTGCATCATAGCTACCCAGGTTTTGAAGCTACTAAAAGAAGGGTGAGAGGACTAGTATTTTGGCCTTCTCTTTCAAAAGATATTGATAAAGTACTTTCATGTTGCTCAGTATGCAATAGTACTAAACTGCATTTACAAAAACAGCCACTTCAGCTAAACCAGTTTCCTGAACTACCTCAGGTCAACAGTAGCCACTGACATATTAGAGTGGAGCAGTCAACATGACTTAGTGTTGGTAGACTCTTATTTGAATTGGTACAAGACTGATCTGCTACATAACCTAACATCTAGTACTGTCATTACTAAGTTGAAATGTCATTTCTCAGTCCATGGTAGACCACACAAAGTTATTTGTGATAACGGTGCCCAGTTTACCAGTCAGCTATTTCAGAAATTTGCAAAAGAGTGGGACGTTATCCATGTTACCAGTAGTCCTGAGTACCCACAGTCAAACAGTCTAGCTGAACGTACACTACAAAGTCCAAAGCCATTATTAGAGAGGTCAAAATGTGACAATACTAATTTTTTCTTGAATTTGCTTAATCTCAGAAATATACCTCATGACAATTTACTTGACTCACCTGCTCAGAGACTTCTATCAAGGCAAACCAGAACAACCTTGTCTATCCATTCCAGTTTGTTGGTGCCTAATGCTAAAAACACCAGAGCAATCAAAGCCCAACTATTCGAAAAGCGTTCATTCTAGAAGTCCAACTATGATAAAAGAAGCAGATTTCTTCGTCCATTGAAAGAAGGAGAGATAGTAAGGATGCAAATAGTAAAAGGTTTTGATCAAATTGATCAAGTGAGAGGCGTATGTGCCAAACTGAGATCTTACTTAGAATCTGAGAATACAGAATACAGAAGAAATCGGAAGCATCTTCTTCTGGTCTCTGAACTGATATTGCAGCATCGTATACTCACTTCCCTCACTTGTCTAGAGGAAAGTAGTTTTTATTCAGGCATGTCCAAGGGTCAGCTCCCAGTGTTCTCTCCTGTCTATCTGATGAATCTGGGTATCTTGGGGCAATGTAGCAATTGCCTCATGTACACAGACACCCCTCTCCTCCTACAACCCAACACCACAACCTGTGAGAGATGCACTTATCTAGCCAAACTAGAGGTAAAGCTCTCCCCAACCAAGACTAAACTTGACAGACAAGAGGAGAAGATAAACACTTGCACTGCACTTCACTCAGCACATAGTCCCACTAAACCTACGCCACCAAAATCCACACATAGAAACACAAAAACATTCACTGAGGCTCTCAATAATAATCTGCTCAAGCAACAGAGACCTCCAAAGCAGAAATGCAAGCAACCCCCATCCCCCAACACAACTCAAATGATACAGCCCACAAACTCAGTGTGCCAATAAACCACAGCCCATAAGGCAAAACAACATACCCAACACACTAGTCATAGGTGACTCTATAGTCAGGCACACTGATGTCCCACTCACTAGGCTAAACAAGAAGGTTACTGTCAGCTGCCTGTCGGCTGCCAGGATCCACCACATAACCCATGCACTAAGATCACTCCACAACAAATACAAATATGACTCTGTCATTGTCCATGTTGGTGTAAATGACCTGAGACAAACCTCCTTGGACTACATGAAAAGAGACATGGAAGAGCTCTCCGATCTTGCAGCCCAGGCAGGTATGACCCTAGCCCTGAGTAGCATCCTGCCATTGCCCAGAATGATACTGCAGTACAAGGACAAAATGATTGACTTCAACAAATGGCTAAGCTTCTAGTGACATTCTTAGGGGTTTCCAGTATCTGTCTGCCTGGGATAACATGGTCAACAGACCATGATGATTTGCCAGAGATGGCCTGCACCTGTTGCCCCTGGGATTCCGGATACTGGCAAAGTGTCTTGCCGCCCCAAATAGTGCCTTTTTTAGGCAAGGTTCAAATGACAAATTCACCACCGTAACAGGAACAGGCAAGCAAAAACTGAGGGTAATGCTACTCAATGCTAGAAGTCTAAATCACAAAATGCACTCACTCAAGGCACTCCTTAAAATGGAGAACATTGATATCTGTGCAGTGACTGTGACCTGGTTCAAGGCTCTAGAAAGCATCCATGCATTACTAGGTTATAACTCATACCACACTGTTCAGCCATATAATCTGGACCAGAACACCAAAGGCGGAGGTGTGTCCATATTCATTAAGGATATCCACACCTCCAGGCTAGTTGCCCAGCATAATGCATCCAAGGTTATCCAAGTGCGACTAACTCTGGGCAAAATTGCAATCCAAATTGTAGTTTGCTACAGATCCCCCACCACACCCCAGGATTTCCACTCCACTTTCTTGATATATTGGAAAATATTAGGGTTCAACCAAACACCCTAATAATGAGTGATTTCAACTACCCCACCATTAACTGGAAAAACTACTCATGTACCATCTCCTTCACTCAACAGTTTCTGGAATTCATAAATTCCAATGCCCTGGATCAACTTATCCACAGCCCCACCAGGGGCAACAATATCCTAGACCTAGCCATTACCAACATGAGTGACCAGTGTTACGCACCTGAAGTCAACTCCTCATTGATCAGATCGGACGATAAGCTAATCACCATAGATATCCACATCCCACCCCCAACCACCATTAAGGAAACCATAGTAAAAAATTTCTCCAAAGCCAAATTCATGCTTCTTAAGACAGAAGCGGCAAACTTCACGACACCCATGCAGATGGACAATACAGTTACGACTGCTGAATCCAACACAAATGCACTCTATAAGCACTTACACAAGTTCATGGATTGTGCTATCCCAAACAGAACTAACACGCTATCCTCCAAAAAAGGAAGCCAATCTTGTGGTCTCCTGCCATAAACAAACTACAACAGAAGGAAGGAACTGTTGCAAGAGGGAGTAAATCCCATGAGTGGTGAGCTCCCTGGTCAGCCTCAGTAAGAAGCTGAGATCCCGTATAAGATCCTCCAAAGCTAGCTATGAAAACAAAATCACCACTGATTCTAAGGGCAACCAAAAAGCATTTTATAGCTATGTCAGGAATCTCAATGGCAACACCCAGATCTGCTCTGAGTTACAGCACAATGGCATGAAAATTACAGAACCAACTGATATTGCCAACATCCTGGCAGATTGGTTCAGTGCTAACTTTACCTCCCACTCACTCCCTAAAGGGCCCATATCTATACAAGAAGAATGCAGAGTCCCTGTAATCACATCAATGCAGGTAAAAGCTGCACTCTCTAAAACCAAAAACACAGCATCCATGGGACCGGACAACATCCCAGGCTGTGTTTTACATGAACTTCAGAACAAACTGGCTCCCCACATAAGCACCATGTTCTATCATAGTCTCACGTCAGGCTTTATGCCCACTGAATGGCACACAGCAACAGTTATCCCACTCCACAAAAGGGGAGCCACCACTGATCCTGGGAACTATTGCCCTATTAGCCTGAAGAGCTTGGTCTGTAAGGCCATGGGACGTATCATCATGGAACTCAGAAACAAAGACATTGGTAACCTCCAAACTCTGGACCCCACCCAGTTCGGGTTTATAAAAGTCAGATCTTGCCTTCTGAACTTGATCAACTTCTTTGAGGCTGTCACCAAAGCCATAGAAAATGGTAAGGTGGTCCACACAGCCTATCTTGACTTAGCCAAGGCTTTCAACACCATCCCCCATTCTGGAATTATAGCTAAACTCACTAAGCTAGGTATAAATCCCTATGTCACAAGATGAGTTGCCAACTGGCTCACTGACAGAACCCACACTATAAAAGTTGCAGACTCCAAATCTGACTTCAAACCAATGACAAGTGGAGTATCACAGAGTTCTGTCCTGGGAACTCTCCTGTTTGGTATCTACTCCTCTGAAGTACAGTCTAACACAGAAGGCCTCTGGCTAATGATGTTCACAGATGACTGCAAACTAGGAGCCATAGTCGAATCCCCAAATGATGTGGACATCCTACAGAAGGCTCTCACTGAGACAGATGCCTGGTGTCACCTCAAGCTCAATGCCAAAAAGTGCATTGTCATCCCCTTTGGTAAAAACTCTGTACCCATGAACTACCATATAAATGGCAGTCTACTTAATGCCAAATGTGTGATAAGAGACCTTGGGACCCAGGTGGACAGTAATCTCTCCAACAGTAGTCAGGAAATCCTTCTATATGGCACACCTCATCACAAAACGGTTCTCATCCAGGAAAAAAGAGGTCATTGTTCCCCTCTACTCATCACTCATTAGACCCATTATAGAGTACAATGCCCTTTTTGGAATGTACCTCACAAGACATCTGCAGCAGCTGAAAAGGCCATAGAAGTACCTCAAAAAGAGGATTACTGGCCTCAAACAGATGCCCTACACTGACCGTCTCAAAAAACTCTAGCTTTACTCTGTAGTATATCGCCTTAAGAAGTATTTCAAAGAGGAGATCTCTGCCTAACATATAAAGCTATGTTAACCCCAGAGCTGTTGGACATGCTACACCTAAAGAAATCCCAATCCCTCTGAGCTACAGGCTCCAGGGAGCTAAACCTTGTCACCACAATAAACAGGACATGCTGGAGGGATAGATTTCTGTCCCAGAGACTTCCTATACTCTGGAACAAGCTACCCATCTATGTCAAACAAAGTTCCTCATTAGCACTCTTCAAGAAAAATCTTGATGAGTGGATGAGAAATAGAAAATACACCCCGGGGATCAATTCTGTGGCTCTGCTTGACAGGGGCACAGGAAATTAACTTTCTTGGGTGGCATAAGCCAGGGAACCTTGTTGGCTAGGCTTACTTAGGCCCTTGGGCCAATAGCCTAGTACTTACCTATGAACCTGTGATACAGACTCTAGATCTCAGAGCAATCCAGATGATGTTCTTGTTGAAGAACATGTCTCACTACCAATTCCCATTGCTGATAATGCCCCAGATGTCCCTGAAGTTGAACATTCATTAAAGATAGTCCCTGTTGCTACACCAAATCCTAATTTTTATGTCATATGATCAGATTATATTTCTAGACCTAGTGTAAAATACACAGCAACCTAGACATGATTGTTTCACTTGTAATTAGTTCTGTATAATTGCATGTATTCTTCTTTTGGCTGTTCCCATTAGGGGTCACCACAGCTGATCTTCTGTTTCCATTTCTTCCTGTCCTCTGCATCATGCTCTTTCACACCAACCGCCTACATGTCCTCTCTCACCACATCCATAAACCTTATCTTAGGCCTTCATCTTTTCCTCTTACCTGGCAGCTCCATCCTTAGCACCCTTTTCCCAATATACCCAGCATCCCTCTTCAGCACATGTCCAAACCAATGCAATCTTGCCTCTCTTGCTTTGTCTCCAAACTGTCCAACCTGAGCTGACCCTCTAATATACTGATTCCTAATCCTGTCCATCCTAGTCACACCCAGTGCAAATCTTAACATCTTTAACTCTGCCACATCCAGCTCTGACTCCTGCCTTTTCGTCAATGCCACCGTCTCCAACTCATATAACATAGCTGGTCCCTCTTGTAGACCTTCCCTTTCACTCTTACTGGTACCCGTCTGTCACAAATCACTCCTGACACTCTTCTCCACCCATTCCACCCTGCCTGTACTCTCTTCTTCACCTCTCTTCCACACTCACCATTACTCTGAACTGTTGATCCCAAGTACTTAAACTCATCCACCTTTACCAACTCTACTCCCTGCATCCTCACCATTCCTCTACCCTCCCTCACATTTACACACATATATTCTGTTTAGCCCTGCTGACCTTCATTTCTCTCCTCTCTAAAGCATATCTCCACCTCTCCAGGGTCTCCTCAACCTGGTCCCTACTCTCACTACATATCACAATGTCATCTGCAAACATCATAGTCCTCGGGGCCTCCTGTCTGATCTCATCTGTCAACCTGTCCATCACTACTGCAAATAAGAAAGGGCTCAGAGCTGATCTTTGATGTAATCCCACCTCCACCTTAAACGTATCTGTCACTCCCACCGCAGTCCTCACCAATGTCACACTACCCTCGTACATATCCTGTACCACTCTTACATACTTCTCTGCCAGTCCCGACTTCCTCATACAATACCACAACTCCTCTCTAGGCACCCTGTCATATGCTTTCTCTAAGTCCACAAAGACACAATGCAACTCCTTCTGACCTTCTCTGTATTTCTCCAACAACACTCTCAGAGCAAATATTGCATCTGTAGTGCTCTTTCCTGGCATGAAACCATACTGCTGATCACTAATCATCACCTCCCTTCATAACCTAGCTTCCACTACTCTTTTCCATAACTTCAAGCTGTGACTGATCAATTTTATCCCTCTATAGTTACTGCAGCTCTGCACATCACCTTTATTCTTAAAGATAGGTACCAAAACACTTTTTCTCCACTCCTCAGGCATCCTCTGACTTTCCAAAATTTCATTAAACAATCTGGTTAAAAGTTCCACTGCCATTTCACCTAAGCACCTCCATGCTTCCACTGGTATGTCATCTGGGCCAACAGCCTTTCCATTCTTCATCCTCTTCATAGCTGACCTTACTTCCTTCTTGCTAATCTGTTTCACTTCCTGATTCACTATCCCCACATCATCCAACCTTCTTTCTCTCTCATTCTCTTCATTCATCAGCCCTTCAAAGTACTCTTTCCATCTACTCAAGACACTCTCCTCACTTATGAGTATGTTTCCCTCACTATCCTTTATCACCCTTACCTGCTGCACATCTTTCTCAGCTCTGTCCCTCTGTCTAGCCAATTGGTACAGGTCCTTTTCTCCCTCTTTAGTGTCCAATCTCTCACACAACTCTCCATATGCCTTATCCTTAGCCTTCGCCACCTCTCTCTTTGCCATGCATCTCATCTCCTTATACTCATGTCTACTTTCTTCATCTCTTTGACCATCCCACTTCTTCTTCACCAGCCTCCTCCTCTGTATACTCTCCTCTACTTCCTCATTCCACCACCCGGTCTCCTTGTCCTCCTTCCTCTGTCCAGATGTCACACCAAGCACCTTTCTAGCAGTCTCCCTTACTAGCTCTGCTGTAGTTTCCCAGCTATTCGGTAACTCTTCACTGCCTCCCAGTGCCTGTCTTAACTCTTCACTGAACTCCACCTCACAATCACCCTTTTTTAACTTCCACCATTTAATCCTTGGCACTGCTTTCACACTTCTCCTCCTCTTTTTGATGACCAACGTCATCCTACAGACCACCAATCTATGCTGCTTAACTACACTTTCCCCTGTCACCACTTTACAGTCTCCAATCTCCTTCAGACTGACCCTCCTACATAGGATATAATCCACCTGAGTGCATCTTCCTCCACTCTTATATGTCACCCTATGCTCCTCCCTCTTTTTAAAACACGTATTCACCACAGCCATGTCCATCCTTTTCGCAAAATCCACAATCATCTGACCTTCTGCATTCCTCTGCTTAACACCATACCTACCCATCACTTCCTCATCCCCTCTGTTCACTTCACTAACATGCCCATTGAGGTCCGCTCCAATCACTAGTCTCTCACCCTTGGGTACACTCATTTCTGTACAATTGTATGTCAGAGATTATTGTCATTATTACTGTGTATGACTTATTTCTCAAAGAGTGAGGATGTAGATCATATTGTGTGTTGTGACTTTAAGAAGTATTTCAAAGTTAGGGCACATGTGTATAAACAGAGAGCATGTGCAGGCAGCAGTGCCATTTTCAGTGAACAGCCAGAGTGTTAACATGTATGGGTGCAGTAGTCAGTCTGCTTATACATTTATTTAAGTTTAAGTTACTAAGCCTCAATCCTGACATGTCTGGATGTAATAAGCTGCTTGAATCAAACCCATAACCATTCATCTGTTTTATCCTCACCAGCCGAATGACATCACCTATCCCTGGTTTCATTTCTCTAAGTCTTTTGGGTTTCTAATACTATGATGAGAAAGGACCACATTCTTAAGTCAGGGTACAATTAAAGTTCATGAAATTAGTATTGTTTCAGTCTTTATAGTTAGTCAAGAGTGCTCTTCTCAACACCCATACTGTGCCTAGAATTGCCTTACCTGTAATTCATATGGAGTTACATGTACTGGCAGCATATCTAAGTACAAACGTAAATTATTTTTTATTAGACCCATTGCTCCTATTACTATTATTGGAGATGCCTTGATATCTTTCTTCTATATTGCTCTAATTTCTGTCTGCAAATCCTTATATTTTATGTGTTTGGGCCCTTGTTCCAGGTCCAATTTGGATATTGTAATCACTGGGTGTAGGAATTTCAGTGATCAATGCTACTTTCATCTTTTTTTCATGGACTACAACTTCTGGCTTTCTCACATCTCTTTTTTTGAACTGTTTATAATGGGTGATCCCATGTAATGTACACTTCATCATTATCTATAACGATTTGTGGATCATATTCTAGCTACTTCTATACACTACAATAGTGATTGCACAATCCCCAGTGCAACAGTCTTGGCACATTATTGTGCCTTTCAGTATACATGCCATCTGCCATGAGTGTTTCACACCCAACAATATAATGTATGACTGTTTCTACTTCTTCTTTATAGAAGCTGCATTTTTCTTTTTTTCCCAAATATTCAATGGACTTTGTACTCCAGTGATTATGACGTCCACAATTCTGGGCCACCATTACTAACCTTTCATCTTTATGTTTAATTCACATATCCTAACCATTCCTGCATTAAATCGTGGTCAACATGAGATTGCTCCAGGAAATCTCTATACTTGCCACTGTGTTTATGAATTTTTCTCATTTCATTCCTTCTCATCTGATCCTTTCCCTTATGTTGTTTCATTTGTTTGTTGGCACATTCAGCTGCTGTCTGACTTTTATCTACTTCTGGCTTGATTTCCATTCCCACTTGACACTGAAATGCTTCTGCTAAACTAAGCAGAGGTGTCATCTTAGACTTCTACTCCCCATGTTTTAAAACTTTCAGTATATTTGGATCTGATGAGCTCAGCAGATATGTGTGCAGTCCCACCAGTGATGAGATATACACGTAATCAATTTTGAGGAAGCCCATACCTCCTTCACTGCGAGGATTATATAATCAAGGTATACACTGATTTTTATATATCATTTGATACGCATGAAGCATTTTTCTTGTTTTCCTGCCCAGATGATCCAATATTTTTGGGGCCAATTGATCACACCTATCTGTACATTAGAACAGGAAGAGCAAATTAATTTATCTTGGACTTTATTCCTAGATGTCAATGCAGTTTTCAATATTAGTTTTAGTCTTCTGAAGTATTCCTTACTGCATTATATTCACATTTGTTCATGTTTTATTGCTGATCCTTCATCTGTTCCCAAGTATTTATGCACTCCCTACTGTTCAAGTTCCTTTATATCCCATTCCTGTCCCAGGGTGAAATTTTATTGGTGTTGTAGGTTTCCTGTTTTAAATGTTGCATTTGCAAATTTTTCAATACCAAATCCTGTTCTTATATCATCTGAGAAAGTTTTAACCAGTTGTAGTTGTGCTATTCATCTGCTGAACTGTACAGTTTTAGGTCATCCACAAAAAACAAATGAGAAATATTTAAATGAGGTTGTTTTCTGGGAACCATAACCTAATCTGTTAAGTAAACAGTGTAATGGGTTAAGGCCAAGACAAAACAGCAGTGGTAACAAAGAGTCACTCTAGAATATTCCCCATTTGAATTTTTATTTCTGGGATAATAATTTGTCTTTTGCCATGCCTCAACAGTAAAGTAGTTTGCCACTGTTTCCTGGTCACTGTAATGTAATTGAACAATCTAGGATGTATCTTATAAGTCTGTAAACATTCTTTTATCCATGAATATGGGATGCTGTCTTATGTGTTTTTGTAATCTATCCATGCCATACTTAAATTCTTCCACTTTTTAAAATTCTCTGTTATAACATTATTTAGCAATAAATGATCCTTTGTTTCATGCAGTTTTCTTTTCTTACCATTTTGTTCAATTGTCACTGAGGTTTTTTTTCTAAATTACTCAAAACCCTGTCTGCATCAAATCCAGTATTATAATTTTATATTGTCAGGAAGCAAGTTATTGGTCAATAGTTATTAGGATAGCTTGCAAGTTTATTCTTGAAGAGAGTATTATCTTTCCTGTTGATAACGAGATTCATATCAGTTCAGGATGTGCATATAAATAATTACATGGCTAAATCTTTGTGTAAAGATTGCAATGCTTTTAGGCAGAAGTTAGGTACTGCATCTGGGCCTGGTGTTTTCCATTTAGGAACTTTTCTTAATTTTATCTCAGTTTCTCTGTATATTACTACATCCCGTTTCATGTCCTCTACATTAGAACTCCTCACAGTTTCTTTTAATTCTTATATCTGTTCAGGTTCTTTGTGATGTTGAATGGGGTATTCATAAATACATCTCCAAAATGTGACTTTTTTGTCATATTTCTATTCATAGGTTCCTATGTTTGTAGGAGATTACTAGGCTAATGGCTCAATAGCCTGTACAAGCCTAGCCATTATAATCTGATTTTACCCAGTCTATAGCCCCTAGGGGGCAGGAGGGAGGAATAGATTTGTGCCTATGCCTTGAGTCCTGGATTCTGAATTCAGTCCCATGTATTCATCACATCAGCCAATGAGCTCCCTTCAGCACTTGTTGTTTTCAAAGCAGTTACACGTTTTACAGGCTTGGGTTGCTAGCCTGAGGCCCAACCCTCCTCAGAGGATACACCACACACTTGAATGCACACACTCACACCTAGGGCCAATTTAGAGTGTCCAGTCCAGTCCACCTACTGCAAGTCTTTGGAATGTGTGAGGAAACCAGAGCACCCAGAGAAAACCCACACAAATGCAGGGAGGACATGCAGACTCCACACAGAAGGCACCCCAGCCGAAAATCAAACTGGAGAACCTCTTGCTGTGAGGCAACAATGATGCCTTGAGTATTTTACAGATTTTACAATTGCCCCTATCCATAAGGGACATGAGTGCCACCCCGGATGTGAATCTGTGATTTCCTATCCATCGATCCAGCTTGGTCTTGAAGAGGACAAGGGAAATATTCTGCTTTACATGACTAGGAAGCCTATTCCAAAGAAGTGGCAATCTTTGTGACATACATCTGTCTCTCCAGCAAGTTCTGTTAGATACTCTGGCTAAGTTTTGGTCTCTGGAATGTGTGGCCTGTGTACTGTTTGTCTTGTGGATATGTATTAGCTCCATCAAGGCTGGATTTGTGTAGGTCAGGTATATGAAACCCCTTAATAATTATTAGGAGACAAAGCAAAGGGAAAGAGCTTTAAGCCTCTCTGCATATGACATGTTGTTAACACCCACAATTTTCATACTGAGGAACCTCTAGGATCATTACAGCTATTACAGGTGGCTGGTCAAGTACATTCCAAATGGTGCAATTGTTCTAAATTATTTTCTAATAAGGGCTGTGTACAGTGGGACTATAATCTCTCTGGATGTGGATACCATACCTTTGCTTATAAGTTTGCCATATAGAATTATTTCCTCACTACTGTTGACACATGATTGTCAAAGTTCAGGCTGCTATATACCTGTGTATCTAGATCCCTCACTTCTGAAGCTACTCTTAAGGGTGTGTTGTTAATGTTGTAGTTAGCAGGGGTATTTGATTTCCCAAAGGGCAGGATAATGCATTTATTCACATTTAGCTTAAGTCTGTGATTCTGATACCAATTGTTTGCCTGATTTAGACCCTCCTTAAGGATAGCTATATCACTGAAGGATTCAATAACTGCCCCCAGTTTGCAGTCATCTACAAACTTTGTCATCCAGAGGCTTTCCTCATTAGCTTTGGCATGTGAGAAGTAAATTTCAAAACAGAGTGGTCCCAGTACCGATCTCTGTGGCACACTACTAGTAACATGCCTCTTGCTGTAACTTGAATTACCCACTTTGACCATGTGTCTTGTCCTTGAGCCAATTGGCTATCTATCTGGTAATGAAGGGATTTATGCCCAGATTTGAGAGTTTCCTTATAGTACTTGAGTGAGAAATTTTGTCAAATGCCTTGGTCCGGTTGAAGGCGGTAGTATACACTCTTTTGTCCTTATCCATGGTCTTGGTAACTTTCTCAAAGAAGTCTGCCGGATTTAGTAGGCATGACCTGCCCTTGACAAAGTCAAATTGAGTTGGTTCCAGTGTTTGGAAGTTTCCTATGTCTTTATTTATCAGGACCATGGTTATTCTTTCTATGGCCTTACAAAGAAAGATAGTCAAGCTTATGGGTCTATAATTTCCTAGGTCAGTTGATGGTCCTCTATCATGCAGCGGAATGAACGCAGCTGCTCTCCCCTCCACTGGGACAAAGACAGTCTGGAGTCTGCAGTTGAACAGAGTTCTTATTGGACCTGATAGATCCTGGTTTAATCTATTTAAGTGGCAACCTCGTATATCATAGGGTCCCATAGATGCAGTGTCTTTAGCTTTAGAGAGTGCTGTGGCTCCCTTTTCATTAGTGATAATTGGCAGAAGCATGGTAGATGGCATTTCTTGGGAGAGAACTAGGGGTGATGAAGGAGTGAAGTTTGAGATGAATTTATCAGCCTGCGGATTTACTTTATCTGCTGGCTGAGTAGAGGGCATGTCTTCTATAATTCGTTCTGCACATTGACGGGTTTTGCCCTTAAGATTGTGGACATAACTGAAAAATGCCTTATGGTTATGCCTTATGGTTATCCTTAGCTTTGGAGGCTATTTTTACCTAAAATCAGCTTTCAGAGACTTTACTAGCTCCCTGATTCACTTCCTTATACTAGTGAGGGACCTATTGCTCTATTGGGAACATTCTCTCTTACTTATCAACAGGAGTTTCTTTCTTTTGTTGTACAACCTATTTAGATCAGGGGTTCAGCAAGGTGATGTGTTTTTGCTGTTTGACCTGGGCTTATTTTAGTTAGGTACTGTCATATCTATGCATCTTTTATGTGGTCTTACAGGGCTTTTGTCTACTCCTCTGCATAACCTTCTGCATTCTCTGGATTTGGGGGAGCTTGGAATCTAGCTATGTTGTCCCTTAATAGAAGGTGGTTTGCCTCTGAAAACTTTTTAAAGATTTTGGGCTTTAGTAGGGGGTCTACTTTTACCTTAATTTCCAGGGAGTACTTTTACATTAATTTCCTGGGAGACTGCTTTCTGATCTGATCATACCAGTGAGGACATCACACATGGAGGGTTGCATTGCTCTCCCATGTTTGTGAGTACCAGATCTAGGACATTTCCTCCCCTGGTGAGAGTGATGACCAGCTGCTCCAGGATATTTGAATTCACAAAGTTAAACCATTTTTGGACCTGTACATTAGCGGTGGTTTAATGCCTCCCAACTTATGGACAGGTAGTTAAAATCACCCATGACTATGGTACTAGACTGGATAGTGAGTGATTCAATTAACTCTGGGTATGATGTGTGGGTATCCTGGTTCATGGAAGGGGACCTATGGCTAGCAAGAGCATGGTAATGAAGTCTTTCACAGTTAGTTGGACATGGAGTAGCTCAAGCTTGTCATATTGTCTAACCAGCCTTGAAGTGATATTATATTTTATGTAGATAGATACACTTCCAGATTCATACCTCTCAACTGTACAGATTTTTGCAGAATGTTCAGATTTTTGCCTCATATTTTGGTCCATTTTTTCATAAAATTGTGGTTTTCTGGCAAATTAGAGGCAAATCATTAAAGACTGAAGTTAGAAAATAATAACAGACATTTGAGTTTCAGACTTCAAATCCTTCAAAAAATTCATGTTAATGCAAAACTGTTATTCTATCAACTTTCTAAGTGTGTAAGAACAATATTAAAAAAATTGTCCCCATTTTTGGGCCTTTGCCCCACTTTTATTTATGGCTTTGTCCAGAATTTTGCCCTAAGAGGTTGAGATATATGCTCCACCTTTCATTCTTTCACATTCAGTGGGTGAGCAGAACATACGATAGGTTTTATGGTCATGCACTAATGGAGCACTTTCTATGGCTCTAAACCATGTTTCTGTTACTGCACAGACATCTGCATTCTCCAGGGTGAGGAGAGCTTCTAGACAATGCAGTTTCTTAATGAGACTACTAGCACTGAGCAGTAGCACCTTTGGATTGTCCTGCATAGCTTTTGTTATGTTGGACTGTTTGTTTGTATGCCACTGCCTGGAAAAGGCAAAACAAGGTTGGATCATGTTTTTCCTAATTTACAGAAGCCTGGAGGTGATAGATGGAGACCATCTCTGGCAAAGCAGCATGGTCTTTTGACCCTGATTTCACAGGCTGATAAATATTGGACCCCTTTGGAATGACATCAGTAGCTAAGCTAGTTGTTAAAGTCAATATATTTTTTGTATTGTAATATCATCTTTGGAGATGGTAGAATACTGCTCATTGTTATACCTTCCTGTGACACATCTTCTGAGAAATCAATCGTCTGTCTTCATATTATGCAGCGAGGTACATCTCATACTGGTACTTAGGGATGAGTGACATAAGTGATTGTGTGATCTGCTGGATCTTGAACTCTGACAGGCAACTAACTGTAACCTTCTCTTTATTCAACCTTTTAAGGGGGGGGGGGGCATTGGTGTGTCTCACAATGGAGTCACCTATGACCAGAATGCTCGGTTGTGAACTTTTGGCCTAACTGGCTTGGTAGTTTTGACACATTGTAATGTGAATTCATTTGTCATGCTAGTAAGTATCTTATTTCTATTCCTTTTGCTTTCTTTCATAATTCTCTACAAAATCTTTTTGGGTCATCAATGAATTGCTTATTTTGTACTTTTCCTTTATATGTATCTGTATACCTTCTATGTTTTTCTGCCTGTGCTATTTTCAGTTTATTATTGGCAATAGGATGTGATAGATCTTGGTCTGTTATGACAGTGCATTGCTTTTACCACATCAGTCTTTCCAAGTAGTTTTGATGATCTGTTCCCTTTTCTTAACTGCTTTATAGTTTTCTTTTTTCAATGCTTCCAGAGTGGCATTGTACTTGTTTCCTTCTTTTTCTTTGTTACTCTATTTTTTGTGGTAGTGCTTCATCCATTATTAGTTTAGCTCTCAGTAATATATTCTACTTATTCCTGTTATATCACATCAGTTTCTCTTAATAGTCCTGATTACTGTGTCTATCTGTTTTACTAATCTTATCACATGTTGGGTGTTATTTACTTTCTGTAATCTATTTATTTCATCTATCTTAATATTTATTTCAATCTCTATCAAATCAAGCAGGTCTTCCCTTAAATCATTGTCTTCTGAATAGAAAGCATCTTCTTTGCTCTCTGTTTCCTGCAAGTAATCTGCAGAAGGTTCTAAAAGTCTTCCTTTGCTGGATCCTCTTCAGATACACCCTGCTTCATTTGACGCTTCTTCATATGAGAACGCTTTGGCCCATCACTCTGCAACATTACTTCTGTCAGTATTGCCACTCTCTCCTACTCCTTCCCATGTTATGCACCTTCAACTGGACTTTCATACCAGTCTCCTACAGAAGGCTCCAGAGCATTGTTGCATTACAAATTTTCTTCAGCTGTGTCCTGCTCCACCTGTTACTCCTTAAACTGCTGATCCATAATCCATTATGATACAAAATTGCCTGTTAGCTTCTCCACACTTTCTTCACTTCACAGATAAGCCATAAATTCAGTTTCTTCATGTTTAATTTATACTTACTAATCCTGGTTTCGACATTCCCTCCTTTGTTTTCCTGTTTTTTGTACTGTGGAATTTTCCATATTCAGGTGCCTTTGCCTGTATTTCTCTTCAAATATCTTTGGAGCCACTTTTTTATTGATTAGCTTAGCGTTCTTTTTTGCATAAATATTGCACAATACCAGATCTCTTTCCTTTACCATGTTCATTTTAATTTTGTATATCTTTCAAAACTATCTAGGTTTCATTCTTTATAGTTTCATACTTCATCTGTCACTTCTTTTTCCAGGATGCCCACATTTCCTTCTTCTAGATAATGTTTTTCATAAGTTTTGTTGTACTAATGAATACAAAATTTTCTTTGAAGCATTTGACAGTTTTTCTTGTGCAAGACTTTTCTTTCCTTTAATTTCTCTTTTAGTCTTTCTGCATATCCTGTGTCTAGAAATTATGGGCTACTTGTATAATAGTAACAATTCATAAATTTTTCCTCATCCTTGGCAGTCCACATTGCTATGTTTATGGCTGTCTTTGGCCCATTAGTTTTTCTGTTTTTTATGGAGTACTTCCTCCTTCAATAACTGGGGGTGGGGAGGATTTCCCCATTGTGTCTGGCCTAACTCTGTTGTAGGAACACGTACTTGTCTTGAGGATTCTGCACTGCCTTTTTGTTCCAGTCCTGGCACCAGTGCATATACCAAGATTGGGCACTTTATTTGTCCTGGAACCTGTTTATCCAGCTGTCTTTTTATTTTTACCATACCTTTTTCCATGACATATGCTATAAAACATATTGTCGTTATATCAGTGTCGTCCTTCTGAGTTTGTGAAAACAGGGTCCACCATGTGAAGCTTCTCACCAAGACTTGAGGATGAATTCAGTTATAGGAATACTACTCTTCTTTTCTTGCTAATTTCATCTCTCCCTTCAGACCCCCTGTGTGAGGTGGTCTATGTGCCCCTTTCTTTTTTATCCCTGGCATTTGAGTGACCAACTGTGTTGGCTGCCACATGAGGCAGAAGAGCTTTTTGGCAATGGGAGGTTAGTTTGAATATTATCTACTGACCAATATAATTTCTATCTTGTAACATTTGTGGTGCTTTTTCACTCATGGCACACCTTCCATTCTGTCTTTGTTCTGTAGGTCATAATGATACCAATGTGATGTAGACACATTAGCCTCCACCAGATCTTTCCCAGCTGTGGTTTTGGCTATCATGATTGACAGGTTTAAGAGTATCTCTCCAGATGATTACAATGTCTCTCAGTTAGGTAGCTCAGCTCAGTCACCACTGCATCTCAGATTGTACTAAGGTAGATAGTTGAGAAAGCCCTTGAAAGGACAATGGCCTGCTTCATAGCCAGCATGTGGCACATGTTGGAGTTGATCATGAATTAATATAATTTTCTCAATACCACTAAGCCATCAGAGTAGAGTGTTATCCATTTAACAAGCACCCTAATTCATCCACCTAATTTGAGAAATTTCCCACTGGGCCCGCTGGTGGTGAACATGCTACTGGTATCACGCTTCACCTCAGACTATTATACTGCCATCCCAATGTAACTCACCCCACCCTTATACATTATACATTCCTCACAATTACCATGTGATGACTCTGCATTTGTCTCTATATATCCCTTGTGTCCTCTCCCTGGTATGTGCATATCCAATCCAGTTTCAATATTTTGATAAAAACTGCATTGGGGCAAAATGTCAATCAAAACTCAGACTTACCTTAGTATCATCCCAGTTATGAAGATGGTTTTCAAAAGATATAATGATTCAGACTCTCTAACAGAAGGAGTTTATCCACATAAAGACCATAGAATGTAATAGAAACCTTGTTCTAGCAACAATTCTATATCTTGTAATTTTAAATGAATAGTTAACACTCCTTATTAATTTGAATGGAATCTGTAAACTCTATATTTAGTAGTATTGGAGCTCTACATTCATTAATGCCTGATAAGCTAGACATAACTTTCATTGCATAAACCTACAGTATATTTTATGGAAAAACGTACTAAAACTTACAATCTAGCTTGATATGGAAGATTTGTCAGCCCATAAACTCTCTTTGAAAAGTTCTCTGTATTTCTTCCCAAATTAATAAATCCTCTTTGGTATATGCACAAAAAACATCATATTATATTCAATAACAGGTTGAACATATGCAATAAATAATTCTATAAATAATTATGTATTCGTTGAAACAAAGATCTTCAAAATTAATGTTACAAGTTTGAGCATTTTGGTTTTAATTACTTGGATGTTATCTAATTTAAAATGATTTAGAATTTTTTTTTTACTCAAATATTTTTTTTAAATTCACTAAAATATTATAACAATAAAATCAATATTTTAGAACAAAAATGTTGAATATGAAACAAAATAGGTATTTACCATATTTATACGGGTCTACTGCTTTACATCGAAAATACACTTCTTCAAAATAAAGCAGTAGACCCTACACTTCAGCGAAAGTCCACTTAAACAAATGTGCACTTTCACTGAAGTCTAGTTCCCCGGGCTACCCCCAAAAAAAAAAAAGAAACACTAAAACATGTTTCCACCCCCCACACCCCCCCCCTACTTAAATATACCAACTCTGAGATCGCTCTACAGTGGGGAAAAGGGAATATTCCCATTCCGCGCTATAGTGTGACTGCTGAAGTCACTATTCGAAGTTTCACTACTTCGAACAAGTGGACTTGGTGAAGTGGGGTTTGAAGTAGTGAAACTTCGAACATATTGCTGGATCCCATTTATACATAGGCCTGAAATAGTGAATGAAATATTTTTAATTAAGTAAAACCATAGGTTCATAGGTAGGTACTAGGCTATTGGCCCTAGGGCCTATATAAGCCTAGCCAAAAAGGTACCCTTGCTTTCGCCCCCAAGAAAATTATTTTCCTGTGCCCCTGTTGAGCAGAGCCACAGAAGTGATCCCTGGGGTGAATTTCCTATTTCCCATCCAATCATCAAGATTTTTCTTGAAGAGTGCTAATGAGGAGCTTTGTTTGATATAGATGGGTAGTTTGTTCCAGAGTATGGGAATTCTCTGGGACAGGAACCAATCTCTCCAGCATGTTCTGTTTATTGTGGTGACAAGGTTTAGGTCACTAGAGCGTGTAGCTTGGAGGGATTGGAATTTCTTTAAGTTGAGCATGTCCAGCAGCTCTGGGTTTGACATAGCTTTGTATGTTAGGTAGAGATCGCCTCTGAGACGGCGATATGCAACGGAGTAAAGCTGGAGTTTTTTGAGACAGTCTGCACAAGGCATCTGTTTGAGGCCAGTAATCCTCTTAGTGAGGTATTTCTGTGGCCTTTCCAGTTGTTGCAGATGTCTTGTGAGGTACATAGCAAAAGGGGCATTGTACTCTATAATGGGTCTAATGAGTGATGAGTAGAGGGGAACAATGACCTCTTTTTTCCTGGATGAGAAACCTTTTGTGATGAGGTGTGCCACGTAGAAGGATTTCCTGACTACTGTGGCAATATGATTATCAAAGGAGAGACTACTGTCCACCTGTGTCCCAAGGCCTCTTATCATACTTTCAGTGTTAAGTAGTCTACCACCTATGTGGTAGTTTATGAGTACAGAGTTTTTACCAAAGGGGATGACAATGCACTTTTTGGCATTGAGCTTGAGGCCATGGCTTTGACACCAGGCATCTGTCTCAGTGAGGCATTTTTGTAGGATGTCCACATTGTTAGGAGTTTCAATTATGGCTCCTACTTTGCAGTGATCTGCGAACTTCATTAGCCAAAGACCTTCTGTGTTAGCCTGTACTTCAGAGAAGTAGATACCAAACAGGAGAGGACCCAGGACTGAACCCTGTGGTACTCCACTTGTCACTGGTCTGAAGTCGGATTTGGAGTCTGCTACTTTCACAGTGTGGGTTCTGTCAGTGAGCCAGTTGGCAACCCATCTTGTGACATAGGGATTTATACCTAGTTTAGTGAGTTTATCTATAATTCCAGAGTGGGGGATGGTGTTGAAAGCTCTGGGGGGAACTAGATAGGCTGTGCGAACCACCTTACCCTTGTCTACAGCTTTGGTGACTGCTTCAAAGAAGTCTATCAGGTTTAGGAGACATGATCTGCCTTTTACCAATCTGAAGTGGGTGGGGTCCAGAGTTTGGAGATTACCAATGTCTTTGTTTATAAGTTCCATGATGATATGCTCCATGGCCTTGCAGACCAGGCTCATCAGGTTAATGGAGTGGTAGTTCCTGGGGTCCGTGGTGGCTCCCATTTTGTGGAGTGGGATAACTGTTGTTATGTGCCATTCAGTGGGCACAAAGCCTGAGGTGAGGATATGATTGAACATGGTACTTAGGTGGGGAGAAATTTAGTTCTGTAGTTCATGTAGAATGCAGCCTGGGATGTTGTCAGGTCCAATGTATGCTGTGTTCTTGGCTTTGGAGAGTGTGGTTTTTACCTGTGCAGCCATGATTACAGGAACTTTGCACTCTTCCTGTATAGAGATGGGCCCTTTAGGGGGTGAGAGGGATATAAAGTTAGCACTGAACCTATCTGCCAGGATGTTGGCAATATCAGTTGGTTCTATATATTTAGTGCCATTGTGCTGTAATTCAGACCAGATCTGAGTGTTGCCATTGAGAATCTTGACACAGCTATAGAATGCTTTGTGATTGGCTTTAGAATCAGTGGCACTTTTGTTTTCATAACTAGCTTTGGAGGATTTTATGAGGGATCTCAGCTTCTTACTGAGGCTGAACAGGGAGTTCCTCCAATCATGGGATTTTACTCTTTTTTGTAACGGTTTCTTTCTTCTGTTGTAGAGTTTGTTTATGGCAGGGGACCACCAGATTGGCTTCCTTTTTTGGAAGATAGAATCTTGGTTCTGTTAGGGATAGCATGATCCATGCACTCGTGTAAGTGCTTATAAGGTGCATTTTTGTAGGATTCAACAGTCGTACCTCTATTGTCCATCTGCATGGGTGTTGTGAAGTTTGCCACTTCTGTCTTAAGAAGCATGGAGTTGGCTTTGGAGAAATTGTTTACGGTGGATTCCCTAATGGAGGGCAGGATGTGGATGTCTAGGGTGATTAGCTTGTGTTCACATCTGACCAATGAGGAACTGACCTCTGGTGTGGACCACCAGTTACCCATGCTGGTAATGACCAGGTCTAGGATATTGCTGCCCCTGGTGGGGCTGTGGATAAATTGATCCAAGGCATTGGAATTTATGAATTCCAGAAAATGTTGAGCAAAAGAGTTGGTACATGAGTAGTTTTACCAGTTAATGGTGTGGTCATTGAAATCGCCCCATTATTAGGGTGTTGGGTTGTACCCTAATATCTTCCAGTGTATCAAGAAATGAGGAGTGGGAATCCTGGGGCATGGTGGGGGATCTGTAGCAAGCTACAATTTGGATTGCAGTCTTGCCCAGAGTTAGTTGCACCTGGATAATCTCGGATGCATTATGCTGAGCAACTAACCTGGAAATGTGGATATCCTTAATGAATATGGACACGTCTCCACCTTTAGTGTTTCAGTCCAGGTTAGGTGGCTGAAAGGTGTGGTATGAATTATAGCCTGGTAATGTAGGGCTGCTCTCTGGAGCTTTCGACCAGGTCTTTGTCACTGCACAGATGTCAGTGTTTTCCATTTTAAGGAGTGCCTCAAGTGAGTGCATTTTGAGGTTTAGACTTCTAGCATTGATTAGCATTACCCTCAGATTTTGTTTGCTTTTACCTTTTATGGTGGTGAATTTGTCATTCGAACCTTGCCTAAAAAAGGCACTATAGGGGTGGCAAGAGCCTTAGTCAGTATCTGTAATCCCAAGGGCGACAGGTGCAAGCCATCTCTGGCAAAGCATCATGTCATCCCAGGCAGAGAGATACTGGATCCCCTTAGAATGACACTGGAAGTTTAGCCAATTGTTGAAGTCAATCATTTTGTCCTTGTACTGTGGTATCATTCTGGTTGATGGCAAGATGCTACTCAAGGCTAGGTCATACCTGCCTGGGCTACAAGATCGGAGAGCTCCTCCATGACTCTTTTCATGTAGTCCAGGGAGGTACATTTCAGGTCATTCACACCAACATGGACAATGACAGAGTCATATTTGTACTTGTTGTGGAGTGAACTGAGTGCATGCATTATGTGGTGGATTCTGGCAACTGACAGGCAGCTGACATTAACTTTCTCCTTGTTTAGCCTGATGAGTGGAACATCAGTGTGCCTGACTATAGAGTCACCTATGACTACGAGTGTTTGGTATGTTGTTATGCCTTATGGGCTGTGGTTGAGTGGCACACTGAGTTTGTGGGATATGTGTCATTTGGGTTGTGTTTGGGGATGGAGGTTGCTTGTGTTTCTGCTTTGGAGGTCTCTGTTGCTTGAGCAGATGTTTATTGAGAGCCTCCGCGAATGTAGGTGTGTGTTTTATATTTCTATGTGTGTGCCTTGGTGCTGTAGGTTTTGTGGGACTATGTGATGAGTGTGCTGTGGTGCAAGTGTTTACCTTCTCCTCTTGACTGTCTAGTCCAGTCATGGGTGAAGAGAGCTTTGCTTCCAGTTTGGCAATATAAGTGCATCTCTCACAGGTTGTAGTGATGGGTGGTAGGAGGAGAGGGTTGTCTGTGTACATGAGGCAACTGCTGCATTGCCCCAAGATGTCCAGATTCATTAGGTAGACAGGAGAAAACACTGGGAGCTGACCCTTAGACATGCCTGGATAGGTGCTTATTTATTAATTACTAAAAACTGTTTTCCTCTAGACAAGTGAGTAAAGTAGAATGCTGTAGTAATTTGTATCTTAATTAGTGCTTACAATGAGTTCTGAACAAGTGCTGAGCTCAATGAAACATACTTGAGGGCTAAAACTAAAAAAACTGGGTAATTCTAAGGGAAATTTGAAGACCAGACTTTATGGTGCTGGGAATAGTTTAACTCTAGCTAAGCAGTGAGGCATAGAGTGCATTTGTTTAATTAACAGTAGCAAATGAGCAAACTGATTTAAACAATTTAATCAATTAACCAATAAAAAGCTAAAAACTGAGTCCCGTTCCAGCAGTCTTCGATCATACCAGTTCTAACTGCACACTCCTGCCACTAGGGTGCAGGGGAACCTTCTCAAAAAAAAAGATGGCTTGGATTAGTGCTCAAGTTATACAAACAAAGCTAGATTCGGCAGGTCTGAATGTAGTCTACGCTACAGCAAACAAGGCGTACCAGTTTCAGAAAGAAACAGTTCAAATAAGCAGGCACAATAAGCCTTTAACCAGAAACTCCCTGCTCAGAAGGGCAGAATCTACCCTCCCCTCCCATAAGAATGCAGACCACACCTTCTTAAGGTAACAAAACTGGTCTGAAGCCCAAGTACTTAAACCAAAAGGCTTAGAATAATATTTACAGTTTAATCAGGCTACTACCAAACAGTAATAAATGCAGCAGAATAAATACAATTGAGTACTTTTAAGAAGAGGCAATAGCAACATAAAGTAGGAAGAAACACAAATACAGTAAAAGCAGATTAGAGTCCATTTGAAAGGTCTCAATGAGAGATGAAACCTTTATACAAGATTGCTGATGAAGCTCTTTGGGTAAATTCTGCGTTCTTTTGTTCTTGTTTCTTCAGATATCATTTCTTTTAAGAGAGTCAGGAAATCTTCAATATTTGGAAAGGTAACAGAATTCCACTTTCTAGTGATACATTTTCTAGCTAGAACTAGAATTGTCCATAAAAGATATGAGTTCATTTTATTCATTTTAAAATCTTCATATATATTTAAAAATATTGTTTTTCATTAATGAAATATATCTGAAAATAAGGCTTTAAGAAAATCACCAATATTTTCCAAGAATAGTCTTAATTTAGGACATTCATAAAAATACAAAACCAATCTGCTTTACAAGACTTTAAACATCTTCAACAAATAACATTTTCAGATTTACTGAATTTTTAGCTATTTTGTCTGGAGTTAGAAAAGCTCTATGAAGAAATTTCCAGGTGAAAATCCTCCAATGCAGAACCCAAGATGTCCATTTAACGGAGGTTAAAATTTTAGCTTTTTCCATCTGGGAATGATTAGGAAAAAGGCCTTTAGTTATAAAATTCTAATGTTTAGGGGTTAAAGTGGTCTTTATTTTATTAGAATACCATATAATTTGGAGGTTTACTATCATTTATTCGACATGAAGTCGGTCGACGCCACTTCGTTCAAAAATCAGAATGTCAACCATAGACAATGTCGAACACTGATATTGCTGAAATACACATCTGCCCTTATCTCGACCCATATTAAAACCCATCCCGAGGTAGCAGTCGACATGTATTTTGGCAATTCCGGTGTTTGACATTGTGAATTTCATACAATCTCGGTCGACCATGTAAACAGTCGACCGAGTACATTTTGGGTATATGATAGTAAACCTAATTTGGAAGTGATGTTATCAGTTTTAAAATTGTTATACAATACTTCAGATATATAAAATATTAAAGAGGGTTGATCTAGAAAAGATGAATTTTTAATAATTCTGCAAAGATCTTGTGTGTAGTTTAATATGTTTTGCAATAATAACCAGTCTTGTGATGACAAGCCATATTCTTTAATAAGTTGTTGAGAATCTAATATGTTTAGGTCTTTTGTACAATGTTGCAAGCAATTAAAATTCTTAACTTCCCATGCATTAAAAATGTTGAAATGTAATTTATCTGGAAATTCTATGTGATTTTGAAAGGTGTTAGTAAATCAAACAAGATTTTAATATCAGCAATCGAATTAACAAGCGTTGTGAAGATGTTGAAGATGTGTTTAAAGAATTTAGCTTTGTAGGCTTGGTTATATTATACAGTACAATATAACAAAGGGAATGTCAACATTTTTTAAAAAGATTACTTAAAGGAAATTTTGTTAACAAAGTTTGTTTAATAATATAATAAGATGTAGGGATTTCCATTTGGAATTATAATTTGGATCGATCCAGTTTATAAGGTCTTTAAATAATGATGCTTTGATGTATGTGTCCATGTCTTAGAACTGTATACCACATTGGTCACATTGCCTAGTATGATGTAGGCAAGCAATTCTGTTCCTATTAGGATACCAAGAAAAGTTCATTAATAATTTATTTATCTCTTTAATGAATTTATTTCCTAGAGAAATATTAAGAGCTATAGCAATGTATAGAATCTTTTGCAAAATAGTCACTTTGATCAATTGTAACCTATCTTCAAAATAAATGAATATATTATTCCATTTACTAGTATGATTATTTATTAAATATATGATATTTTTATAATTGAGTTCTATTATCTTTTCTATAGTACTACATAAAACTACACTCATCTCCAGTGATGTTTTGATTATCAGACTGATGCTTTAGCTTATTAAGTATGCTGTGTTCAGATTTCTATTTATTAAAATTAAGATCATAAAGTCTTTCAATATAATTCATTATACAATCTAATTCAGTAGGACAATCATCGAGTACAATGCCCCATTTGGCATGTGCCTCACTAGACACCTGCAACAACTGGAGAGGCCACAAAAATACCTCACAAAAAGAATCTTAGGCATTAAACACTTGTCCTATATGGACAGACTCAAAAAGCTCCAACTATTCTCTGTCTCATATTGCCTACTTAGAGGTGATCTCTGCTTGACTTACAAAGCCATGTCTGACTCAGAACTGTTAGAAATGCTACATCTAAAGCAATCCCAATCCCTCTGCACTACATGCTCCAGAGACCTCAACCTCATTATCACAATCAACAGAACAAGCTGGATGGACAGGTTCATAATCCAGAGACTGCCCATGCTATGGAATAGACTTCCCATAAATGTAAAGAAGAGCATCTCACTGGCCCTCTTCAAGAGAAGTCTTGATGAGTGGATGGGAAATAGAAAATTCAACCCAGGAATCACTCCAGTGGCTCTACTTGACAGTAGCACTGGGAACTAAGGTTGGGTGGCACGATGCCAGAGTAATCCTATGGGCTAGGCTTGTACAGGCTCTAGGGCCATTAGCCTAGTACACACCTATGAACCTATGAACCTATAAACCTGCTTTTGAGTTAGGTAGAGCAAGTAAAATGTCATCAGCAAAAAATGTTACTTTAGAGTTATAATGACTATAAATATTAATATCTATTTTTGTGTTATGTCATATCAGAGAGGCAAAGACTTCAATTGCAAGTCCAAATAAAATAGAAGATATTGGGCAGCCTTGCTTAGTATCTTTAGTTAGGGGTATATATTCTGAAGTGAAAGGACCTGCTTTGACATAAGTTAAGCTGTTCTTATAAATGTTTTTTAATATAGAAATGAAAGATAAGGGAAAAGTTAGTGAAGTCAATATTCCAAAAAGATAGTCTCAATTCACAGAATCAAAGGCCTTTTCTATATCTAAACTAACCAGTAAAGCTTCTTCATTCTCTCTATTTAAAAATTCAGTGAGATTAAGAATTATTCTAATATTATCATGAGTGTGTATTTTGTAAATAAATCCTGATTGATCATTGTTTATCATTTCAGAGAGTGGGACTTTTCTTCTGTCAACAAGTATGGACATGAAGATCTTATAATCATTGTTTAAGAGGGAAATATGTCTATAACAGCTTCAAAGTTGTGGGTATTTATTAGTTTGGGAATAGGAGTAATCATCAAATATCTCCAGGATGGTGGAATAATATTGGGAGTTTGTACTTCAAAGTTTTGTGAAGTAAAGCTATAGGGTCTAAATAGCAAAGACACGGAACAGCGATTTTTTCCCCAGGGGATGTTTTTGTGACTTTGCCATTTCCTCCATTGTGGTGCGATCTCGGAGTTAATATATTTAAGTATGGAGTGTGGGAGGCACAGCCCCCACATCTGGGGGTGTGGCCGGCAAAGCCCCTCACATTATTTTGTGTTTGCATTTTTTTTTTTTGTTTTTGTTTTTTCTTTTTTTTTTGCGGATCAGTGATTTTTTTTCCTTGGGAAAAAAATTGCTGTTCCATGTCTTCGATATTTAGTGGTTTCAATGTTTACAGCTCGATAAAAGAGCATTCTCTCTTTTAAGCTTTCGAGCTTATAATATAAACTGAAGATATAGTTGAAGGAAATAGTTTATACATTTCTATAATAATGCCATCTGCACCAGGGGTTTTATCAGGCTTAAACTTAATTGTATCTTTAACTTAATTTATAGATATTTGTCTCTCAAGATCTGTTTTAAGTTTCTCAGTGATTGCCTCTAGATTAAGAGAAGATAGCTCTGTGTCAAGATCAGTATTTATTAGATTATTAGAGTTATAGTGTTTGGTAAAATTAAATCTAGAAGTTTCAAGAATATCACCAATGTTGGACACTGGTTTGTCTGAGCCTTCATGTAGTGCTTTCATAATGTTCTTTGACTTAGATTGAATTTTAACTCTCACTGATAAATTGTGCATTTGTTTTGGAGTTGAAGCATAACAATTTAATTTTAATCTTTCTAATGCCGCATTCATTTTATGCGTTAAAATATCTTAGTATTTATTATTTAGTTTATCCATTTTCTTCTTATCATCCAATTATAGGTGTATAGATCTGGACTTAAATGTTGAAAGCTATAATTGCATATTTTGCATCTCTGAGTCCCATTCTTTTAGTTTCTTTTTATACCAGGTGACAGTTGTACCATAAATGTAGGCTTTTAGAGCATGCCAGACCATTGCTATATTAGTATCAGCAGTATAATTTACTTCTAAGAACAACTGAAATTCTGTTAAAAGCCAAGATTTAAAGTCTTTAATTTTAGTTATATAGGCTGGTATTCTAGCCATGGAAATTCATTTAGTGAAATCAAATTGTAACGTAAGTTTGAGAAAATTATGATCAGGAAAGGTCATGGGAGTATAGAAAAAAAGATGAGATTTTTAATTTTTAAGTCATTGTAAACTAGAAATGTATCTATTTTTGTTTGGGTTTTAGATCTATGATCTATATGAGATAAATATGAGCCATTTTGTTTAGAATTGAATGTATCATATAAGCTGAGGGACTCAAACCATTTTTAAAGAGTTTTGCTGTAGAAGTGAGTCTATGTGGATGATTGTTTCTGGTGTCAAAGCTATCAAAAATGCAATTGAAATCTCCTGCCAGTACAAGATTGCCTTTATAAACATTAGTTATGAGGTCAATGTGAAGTTTTTCTGTTGTTACTGCTAATCTTGGAAACCAATAAAATTAATTAATGTCCAAATTCTGTTATTAAGTTTTAATATAATAATGGCTAATAATCCTTCTGGATATTCATATTTAGATTTACAACATTTTTCTTCCATAGTATCATAACACCTCCCCTCTTGGATTTATATGAGGAATGAGCTAGTATTAAATAATTAGTATTAAATAATTATTAGGATTCCAAATATGTTTTTCAGTTTATTTAAAAATGAGTTTCCTGTAAAAATAATACTTGTGATTTATTGAGATTTAAGAATCTTAGTAAGTTTAACCTTCTCCTTGGATTGTTCAGACCACTGATGTTTAGAGAAGTTACTGATAACGATATAGGTGTATACAAGAGTATTTAGGAATATAATGAACAATGGTTGATGTATTAATCCCAAACTCTTTCTAATAAATAAAAAACACATGAGTATTTGTAAATAAATACAGTATAACTGCAATGACATTAGCTATACTTGTAAAGTGTAGTACCATGAATTCAGGCCTAGCAAAAAAACAAATATGTAAAACATATAATCAAAGAAAATTAAGAATTTCCAAAATAAAACATGGAATTATTAAAATTCCCAGTCTCAGAGATAAACTTAGACTGCTTTCCTTAACCATCACAACCATGTCCAGCAGCAGTAGTAAGTCCTGTAAATGAGACTTATACAACTGAACTAAATTAATCTGAACAGCTTTAGCTAAAGAAGATAGTAAGCATTTAAAATACAAACTTCCCAAGCATCACAAAATTATTCTTATTTTTTTTATATAAACTACTATTTAAATAAGAAATAAATCACATTTTATGACAGTATGTAGGTGCATAGAAGTTGAGGTGATCAATATAGATTTTATTGACAAGTTGAAGCAGGTTACTACACACAAAAAGAACAGTTTTGTTAATAATGTAACCATTCAGTTTATTTTTCTTTCCAGGTATAAGTCTCATTGTTACTAGAAACTAGTAAAAAATTACTATAAACATAAGTTTTAAGAAGCATCTGAGCTTTTAGGTATAGATTAAAATAAAGAAATTTACTAATATGAAGCTGTATTTCCCATTTACACATTGTCATAGTTAAAATTAAATAAACTACTTTAAGATAAAAATTTATTTTATGAGGCGTACTATGAACTAAGCGAAATGTAATATATACACCTCTGCCGTGTTTTGAACCAGAACCCATCATGCCTGCAGTACACTGCATTAACCAGCCACACCACACAACTCACACTTTAAACAGGTGGTTTAAACAAAACATAATAATTTCCAGTTACAGTAATTATGCATGTTTCAGTGGAGCTGCATGCCGCGCTGCACAAACTGGAATAAAAAGTAATGGGAAAAATGGGAGTGCACCTTGGAATCTGGTGCCATAGTACACCACAAGACAGCTAAAGACATGATAATGGATGTAACTGAGGCCTGTGATAGCAGGTAAATGTGTCCTTATATCAGCAAAATGTAGAAAGTCACCTGCTAAGGCATTAATGGCAAAATATGTGTTCAACTGAGACTCTGGTACAGGAATGCATCCATATATAGCCATGTACATACTGATGGATGTAGCAAATGTTTTTCAGAGCCTGTATGTGTGCATATAGATTGCAAATATACTTGCTGTAACAGTGACTCAATACTCAGTCTGGTAAATCCCATCATTATAGTACATTTTGCCACACACAGTCCTGGGTTCAAATCTAGTGTTGTGTTGCATTTCAATTACACTGTTGTGAAGACAGCAATTAATGAATGACTCATGCACTCTTTATCCACCAAAAGCATTGCAAATTAAATAACAACTTTTCAGTTTTGGAAGTCACAGGCATGCAGGTAGGGACATACTTCACGTATCCATATAGCGTTAGTATATGTCGCCTAGTATTCTGTTATTGACACAGTTGCCTAACATACATACCTTAAACACATATCTTAATTGGAGATTGAAGGGTACCCTCAGCCTGGCTCTGCCTCTACAACAAGACTGACTCAACTGACACAGATACACCTACAGCTTGTTGTCCTCCAAAGTGTTCACACTATCTGCCTATGTCTATTACCTGCAGTAGTATCTGCAGCCTGTGGTACACACAGCTCTTTGTAAAGGTTTCTGCTACAGACATACGCTCTGCAATGATGTAGTCTCCTCACCCAGTAATGTCCATTGCAACAGCTAAGAAAGGGGCAGTGGGCTACATGAAAGCTTTATATATTGCACAGTGGTTGCATGTCATTGGCTAATGATAGTGTTATTCAGCTGTTTTAGCTGTAATTAGCATATCAGAGCCATAGACTAGTTTAGAGGCAATTACCTGCTAATGAGCAGCATGTTAAAAATGCAAGCAGCTGGCTATGGGGAAACATTCTGTATGAGACTTTCCTTACACAGAGCATGCCTTTATGAAGCATTACTAGTAGCACATTTCAACAGAGGAGTACTGCACTTCACCAGGTATACAACTGCTTTTTGTGTAGAACAGGATGCAGATGGGAAGAAAGAGGTATGGAAAATAGGAATTACAGCAGTAAGCCTGTCTTAGACCTGTGGTAATAACATGTCATTGACATCCTGCTGTTTTACACCTATGGGGACAAACAATACTTCAAAGTTGCATTGTCTATTGTCTTTGTGGCACACTGGTGTTGTTGGACTGTCTCTTTATAGTGGTTGTAATAGTACACTGCTATTTGTTTGGCACTGGTCTTATGACATATTATTGGGTGGTTGGCCTTAAGGGACACACCACAGTAGACTGCAATGTTGGATGTATGATCATACAGCAAAATCTCTCATTTCACCCAGGGAAATACCTCAGTATTTATACTATCTCTGTTGTATTCATACATGTAGTATGTTGTCACACTGTGGGGTATGACATATGTAAGCAACCAGTGGACAGTGCTGGCCATTTTGTCCTTGCTGTATCTGTACATAGTGGATGTCCATGTATCTGATCCTGTAATGAGTTCCCCTTGTGTTGTCTTTCAGGAATAATGCACTGTAGATACCACCACCCCCCTTTCTCAGATGCAGAGAATGAAACAGTAATTGAAGGATTAAGGCAGCATCATGACATCCTGCTATCCAAGGGGAGGCATAATAGGGAACAACAGCTTGCACTGTGGACAGACCTTGTCTGGGATGTGAATGCCAGTGGCCACTAGGACAGGACATATGAGCAGGATCAACACCAAGCAACAGACATGGTGAATGCTGTATGACAAAGGGCAGCTGATGTAACCAGGGATTGTGCCATCATTGGTGGAGGCCCCGCAGTGGAACAGCCACTCTCAGCCACTGAGGAATTCATGGCAAAGCTAGGAAAATATGACAGCTCCCAGGCGTCCGTCACACCATACATCATGGAGGTGGGTGCCATAGTGTCCACAACAGATGAGAGTGCAGGTAAGCTTACTGTGATCACTATTGTAGTACTGTGGCAGTCATTGTGTCAGGTTGTACATACTTTTATGTGGGTGTCAGGTCTATCTGCTTTGGGGTTTGGGGTTTACGCTCAGTTGTACACTCATACCCAGAATGTCACCAATACATCAAGTAACACAGTAGCTACTGTACAAGTGAGATATATGCATGTATTACCTTGTTGTGCTGCAACATGCAGTGGTATTGACAGTACCTCACCCTCAACTTTTTACATGTCAGTCAAGTGTTGTCCAAGGCCATGGTCCTGCTTCTGGTAAGCTTGATACTGTTTTTTTATGGAACATAAATCTGCTATTAAAGTTAAGGGCCAGAATATTCCCCAATGTGCAATTAAGTTTGTGTGTAACCAGATTAGAATGTTTGTATGTTACATTCTGAAACATTTACCTAAAGTTCTTAGAGGGTATAATCACAGGAGTGTAGTTGAATGAACAGAAACACTTTTGCAGTTATAGTTAAGAGTGAATAACCCTCCTGGTTTACATGAGGCAATTAATGCAACATGCCTTTTAAAACCGAAAGGTTGATGGTACATACCTTAGGCATTGAAACCTGTATTTCTATATATTTGTTAAGATAGGTGTACTGGGTTTATGTGCTGACTTGTCAAGTATAGTTTCATATTGAATAACTAAAAGGTAAATTGTACTGATTAAGTTTCACTTGATTTAACTGATGTGCTTGTCATACAGACATTGAGCTGAATGTGTACTTTGTTGTGAGGAAATCTGTTGTGCATGAAAGTGGAGATGAGAAGATGGGAGACTGGTAATGCAGTTGTTGATCCTCATTATTATGACTCTTGGTGGATTTTCCATGCATAATAGTGCATGTAGTAATGTATTGCTTTTGTCTTGGTTTTCACAGGTGACCGAGGGGTTTGGAGTCTCTCCCCTACACAACCTGATGTCAGTGTCTGTTTGGACTCTGATGATGATGGTGGCTACAGTGAGGCACAGGTGGGGTTGTTGGGGTATAAATCTGTCTCAGAGGTTGATATCCCTCTTCTGCACCCATTGTCACTGCACACAGTCAGTATGCCCACACATACCCAGTACCCACAAGCCTCAGACGTTGAACAGTCAGAGAGTGCAGACATTGCACAGGAAAGTGTGGCAACTCTGGCTCCAGTGAGTGGAGACACTGGCCATAGCCAGTGAGATGATGAGGTTCCACATAGGCGGATGAGGTTCCACACAGGTGGATTGGCAGGGGTGCTTGTAGGAGGACTGCTGTCTGTCTGCCACATGTTGCAGGCATCATATCACGAGTCATTCGGTGCATGTTTCAGGCCATCATGGAGGCACAGGCATGTTCTGAATGGAACATCAGATGTATGCATAAGGTTATGGATGCAGCACAGTCTGACATCTGTGACTGCCTCCACCACATTGCGGACACCCTGGATTGGTTCACTGATGCAGTGGACAGATGGTGGGCTCAGACAGTGTTATCTTGACTGCACATTGTCCATACTGGAACATCTGGTTGGAGATGGGTGTCAGACCCTTGGTCATAGGTCAGTAACACCATCTGCTGAGAGTCCACGTGGTCATGCACAGTCACGCTCCCATAGTGGCAGTACATCCAGTGCTACTGAGGGGAGTGTGCTGTCAATACCACAATGTGGCAGGCCATAGGCTCCTGGTCCTGGGTGGTCCCATCAGACAGCAGTCACCATTAGGTACTAGCACTGTGTCTGACCTTGCGCATAGTGGTGCCAGTGTAACTCCTGACAGAGCCAGTTCCTGTGTTCAGGGACGGAGACAATGAACTGTTATCTCTACCAGGTGTGGTCCACAGCTGTCCAGCATACACATGTGTAGGGCTAGCACTGAGCTTGGCTGTGTACATGCACACACTCACACACCGCTGTCACATGCAAGTCACCTACAGACACACACAGCACCTTTCCATGATCCATCTATCTCACTACCATTTCTGAATCACACACATGCTGTCAACCATTTAGGCCAGCCTAGGCCTCCAGCACCCCCAAACCACACCCTGTGCAAGTGATGATACCTGTGCCACATCCATGTCATCCTTCCCATTGATGCAGGGAAATGACACTATGTGTCTGATGCACAGGGTGACTATGTTACTTGACATGTACTTGTGTAATGAATTATTGTTTTGCCATGCCACTTGTAGCAGTCACCAACAGATACTGTATGTTGGCACGTGTACCTTATGTTCTATGATATTGTACTGGGAGTATTGTTACACAATGACAGGTGTGTCACAGACCTGTGTATGTTTCTGTTACAGGAGTCTGAGGTGATAACATATGGACACACAGTGGCAATAAAGTGGCACAGGATGGCATGGCAGCACAGTAGAAATATGACTTCAGCAAGGTACAGCAGGATACAGTATATGCATGGCTCCACAGATTCATATGTGTATAACAGTCTAACAAGGACAATGGTGGCAGTCAGCATACTTATGCATTCAAAATTTGTGATAAGGTCTGCTACCCCTGATACATGTCACCTAGGTGTTTGGAACTTACACATCTACAAGCTGTGGAGATGGAGTTGAACCATCAACAAATATCCTGTGTCCAGTTCAGATAGTTGGCCGACATCACTTAAGCTTGCCATGTTCTGCATCACATTGTGTAACCTACACATGATGTGTTTCACAGCAGATGTATGCTTTATATGCATGGGGAGGCTGTTTCATGTAGACTATACTGTCTATGTTACATAGCAGTCTCCCCAGTATATACTATGTATACCACGTTGATGTAGTAGTTGTGTAGAACACGTGAGCCATGTGTTACTCCTGTCATGGCCATGTGGGACACCTCCCTGTATGAACACACACACATCCCCATAAAAACATTTAGGAGACAGACTACATTTGTACGGTCATGACACAGACTCCATAGAACATGTTATCTACACTGTGTGTTGGTCTACAATGGCATCTGTGTGGCTGCTATATTTGTACGGTATGCCTGTGTGGTGACATGGCAAGTATACCATTGCACACAATGATAGGTTTCCTGACTGCCACATTCAGTACAGCAGTGACTGTCTGAGATTTATACCCAAAACTTGTTGGTAAACGTTGTACACCAGTGAATGCATCCCCACATCCTAACAAACAGTGACCATTAAAGGGTACAGTACTGTGTCTATACTTTCATGTGTAATGACTCAAGTGTATGCAGTGTGAGGACACTAAAATATGGTCCCTGGTTAGTAGCACATCAGTCCTAACATGTGATGTACATACTCAGGGGTGAAAAGTGGGTACACAGACGTGGCCAAACAGGTTTACACCTAATGTGCCACAGATCATCATGTCTGTACAGTGGTATGGCAGAAATCATATGGCATAGCTGAAACCACAGTCACCAGTAGGTGACATACTCATAACCTTCACATACTCTTCCTTCAACATGCCAATATCTGAGTGCAATGGACATTTTTTGATGTACCTTTCTAAGCTGTACTGGTACTTGCATGCAGCAGTATGTTCCCTCTCAAGGTCACTTTATATCGTCAGTATGTGATCACTGCTGATTGTCTGCAATGAGTGTCATTGCTGGCTGTGGCATACATACTACTCAAAGGTGATCTGTGCCTTGCATACAGAGCAAGGTGTGACCCTGCTGGAGTGCATATGCTGCATATCTGTAAGAAACATAGAAGATGGATGAGTCACTGTAAGGACATTAACCTACTATGAGACATTAGTACTACATGCCTGTGGGAGACATTTATCTAGCAGACAAACACAACCTTGAACCAGACCCTACCCAATGGTACACAGAGCACCTCAGTGCACCTCAACACATGCCATCTGTATGTTTGGCTGGGTGACCCTCATCTTAACATACATCATCTGCCTGAGTTCCTCTTAGACTGGGGCAATATGTGCTGATCCTGTACCCAGAGGTATAATGATGTCTCTGATTGTGAGGGTTGTATGGCCATTATGCTAGTTAAGTTCACATGTTCTGTGGCTCCATAACATGTTGTAAAATGCTATAACTGCCTCACACACAAACATGACCACATTCAGGCTAGCACCACTTCCACTCACTGGATGCAGGACACACCACAGCACACACATAGTGCAAGTTGGCTGTATGTAGATTAGAACACGTACCTATGTAGTGGTACACACTACAGATCACAGTACCCAATGCACGCAACACACCTCATGTCTGCTAGTACTATCAGTTTAGAACATATAATGCTTAGCAATATCAGCAGCCCTTGCTATGGTCAGTCATTTGTTGGGCCACATCACCTGCTACAAATAAAAAATACTAAACCTTACCTATGTCTAAGTTACAAAAGTTATCATACATAAGACATATGGATATACACATGCACCGTTGGGTGGTGAGAGATTAGAATCCCTATCTATCTAGTCTTGTGCACTATAACTGACAGTACTTATTACATGCACCACGGCTTTTGTCTGCTACTGGGTTGTCAGTCAGTGGTCTTAAGGTGGATGACATCATCAGGCATTGTAGAGGAGGGCAGTTTGAAAGCCAGCAGCTAGTTACAGAGGCCAAAAAGAGCATAACCATTGGAGGTGGATAGCCCATGAGGGCAAGTCCTTTGTGCTGCAGGGGGATATGTACACACATAAAGAGTAGAACCTCTACCTATCTAGTCTTATATACTATAGCTCACAGTACTTATTGCACGTGCCACAGCTTTTGTCTGATATTAGACTGTCAGACGGTGGTCTTAAGGTGGATGATATAATCAGGCCTTGTAGAGGAGGGCAGGTTGAAAACCAGCAGATAGTTATAGGGCCAAAATGTGCATAACTATTGAAGGTGGATAGCCCATGAGGGCATGTCAGTTGTGTTGCAGAGGGATATGTACAGACACACTGAGTTGCCTGGAGTACGATTAGAACCCCTAACTATCTAGTCTTATGTACTACAGTTCACAGTACTTACCTCATGCACAAAGGCTTTTGTCTGATGTTAGACTGTTAGCCAGCCATCTTAAGGTGGATGGCATCATCATGCCTTGTAGAGGAGAGCAGTTTGAAAGCCAGCAGCTAGTTACAGGGCCAAAAAGTGCATAACCATTGCAAGTGAATAGTGCATGACAGCATGTCCATTGTGTTGTAAGGGGATATATATACATACACACCAAGTTGGCTGGAGCGAAATTAGAAACCCCTACTTATTGGGTCTTATACACTACAGCTCGTATTACTTATCGCATGTGCCACAAGTTACGTCTGTTGTATACGTGATTGCAGACACAGTACTTGTGGATCACACAAACTAGGCTTGTGTTGCACAGCATTTGTGGCTTGCAGAGTGATATTGCTTTGTACTGTTATCTGCATCTAATGTCCCAGCAGTGAGATAACTGTATCCTTTGTATGTGTGTACAGTTACCAGTATAGCCATATGTGGCTGATTGCAGTTAGATAGGCAAACCTGTGGCCAGGGACATTGTGCCCTGTCCATGCATGCATTGACAACATTATACATTACACCATCTGCTCACCTGTGTTTCTCCACATAGTGACATCCAGCAGGCACAAGGGTCTGTAGGTAAGTGGATTATGTACTGTTGCACCCTTAGTTTGGTTTCTTTGAACAACTGTATGGATATGTGAGTGCAGATTTACTCAAAATCAATAGGGTATGTGGGACAATGCATGCATCCACACATATATCTTTCTATAACATGGATGTCTATATAAATGTAGCTGATGTATGATATGTATATGTGTTAAGTAGATATTTGTGGAGTGTCTATGTATTTTTGTAATATATAGCTATATATATCGGTATATATCTATTTGACAGTACATAGTGATAGATTTATGTATTTATTTATTTTACATTTATTGACCGGGAATGTCTGACTGTGCTGAAGCCCTTTTTCAGCAGAGACCCATGGAGAAAAGCTCCAGTAAATAGATATAAATTTTTGTCATTATTAACAGGTATTATACAGATGGAATAAGGCAAATCAGCTAGCAGGCTACAGGAGAATTTTTGAGAATATATAGATTACATTTTGTCATAATTTCAAGTATAATATATAGAATAATGTAATGAAGAAAAAAGGTAGATAATAGTGAGAGCACTTTTTTGAAAGTGGTAGTTAGAATAGAAGAGCAACATCGGAGAAGAATGTTAATTTTACAATTAAAACAATCAGGAAGGAATAAAAGTTTCAGCGAGAGGGGAAAAAGCTATTGATTAGTGGAGATATACTAATCATGTGAGAGGGAGATAGGGACAGACGTATACATATACGTATATCTCTATATTTACACATTGCAGGTCATTTTGAAGATGAGGCAACAGAATTGTGCTCATTTTAACTAAGTGTAGGAGCATGTCCAGCGGGATTGTCAGTACTTACAAGGTGACTCCAGGCCAGCCCTACCTGTACTCTAGTCTGGGGTTCTGTGTGTTGCAGACATTGCCAGCTGCACCTGTTTCTGCAGTACTGCACTTTCCTCAAATTGTCCAAGGCATCCTCAAGCTGTTTGCTGTACTTAATATGTGATGAGGTTCATACTGCTACCACACACACAGACTGACAATCTGCATACATCTCAACTGTACAGATTTTTGCAGAATGTCCAGAACTTTGCCTCATATTTCTGGTCTGCTCCTCATACATTTGTGGTGTTCTGATAAATTATTGTACATTGAAGTCACTGAATAATACTAACTACAGACAAACATTTCAGTGTCAGACTTTATATCCTTCAGATATTCTATAATAATTCAACTTGATTTCATACTAGCAGCTTTCTAGGCTAATCAGAATAAGTGAATATTATGGAACATATACTATTGGACTAGATATCTGCAGTCCCATGTAGATGTTTCATCTCTCCAAAGCCTACTATATTCCCTTGCTTACATTCAGCATATCCATACATACGATACCATGTTATAGTACTCCATACAAGTGGTGTGTAAGTGAGTGACTTATCTTGTGAATGCAGCAGTTGACAGAACTGTAGCTCAGGGCTGACTCTGTCTGATGCATACAGTGCACAGCCAATACATGGTTAGGTGCAGGTTGTATGGGCTACCTGGCATCATTTTTAATATATGTATGCAAGTTGGAGTAAGGTGTCAGTCCCAAGGGCCCTAGGTTGTCAGTGCCTGTGCTATGCATTGTCTCTTAGTCAAAGCCAGGATGGAATGGGAATGCCTACGTCTGCCTACAGGGACATCATCAGGGCGTTCCTCCTCCACGTCCTCCTGTGAGTATGGCTGTGGTGACCTAGGCACTGGTGGGAAGGCAGTGTATCCCTTCCCTTTGCTGATTCAGCTGCAGCTGTTTCTGCAGGATCATATTGTGTAGCATGGCACACACTGTGAATGTCTGTTCACATGTGGCTGGAGAGTACTGCAAGGCTCCACCAGATACATGGAAGCACCAGAAGCGTGACTTCAGTAGCCCAAAAACACACTTTGTGATGTTCTTAGTTTGTGCATATGCCTCATTATGGCATTCTTCTGTGGGTGTGTGTGAATTTCTGATGAGTGTCATCATCCACGGTTCCAGTGCATAGCCAGCATCCCCTAGTAAATGGCCGTGTGGGATATCCCCTCTAGCAAACATCTGGTACAGCTGTGATGCATGCCAGATATGTGAAAAGTGATAACAGCATACAAATTCATGATAATGCCCTGGCCATTACGCAATCTATGGCACCCAGTACCTCAGGGTAGTGTGCTACTTGGTTGAATTTCTGCATATTGCTGGCCCTCACCTCAGGGGTGAGGAGAAAAAAATGCGCTCACTGGCATGTTGTAGCATGGCATCCAGGAAATGGTGGAGTAGCCTGGATGCTGATGCCTGTGAGACCCCCATCATGGCTCCAGTTGGTCTTTGGAAGGTACCTGTGACTATTATCCTAAGGGCTACACATATCTTTGTTTCCACTGGGATGGTTTCCCTTCTGTTGGCTCTGGGTCTGAGTTGATGGTGGGAGAGCTCAGTGAATTCCTGTAGTATGTCCCTGTCAACCCTGCAGTGTTCTACAAACTCCAGCTCATGTAGCTCCTGGAAAGTTATCCTGAGCCTGAACACTCTTTTTCTTCTCTGCCTAGAACTTTTGTCAGCAGCAGCAGAAGCATTGACTTCAGCCCCAGGCATTTTTTAGTTAAAATTCCCAAGTCTGTACTTCAATAGTGCAGATTATGGGGGGGAAATCAGATTGTAAGGTGTATGCATATTTTATAGTGCTCTGCTGTAGTTGCTGACTGTGTCATTGGCTACCTATGATGCATTCCACCTGCCTAGTATATAGCTAACATCATTTGATGGCCCTAGTTTAAGTTAAACAGGCGTCAAGCTGAATTAATATGTCATTGCCTTTTAGATACACTCAGCACTGCGGTGAGCCATGCAAATGCACACTCCATAGGTAAACACAGCTTAGCCCTTAGTGTACACACCCCCGACTTCCATGGTCAACACAGTGGTGCACCACGCAAACAAGTGCAGCTAAACTCAAATCAGCTTAAAAGTTGTTGGACACACCCTCCTTTGATGTCAGCTACCTCTTTTGTGGGCACTAACATGGTTCTGTACCTACACAGAGGGGTAAGGTGGACATGGATACCCATTTGTGATATTATGTAACACAAAAAAAAACTCATTTGCTAGGGATCCATGCTCAGACTCTCAAAACAATATGGTTCAAAGCCCTACCATGTTAGCAACAGCACCAATACACCATCGCAGATATTCCATGCAGGGTCCTGTAATACATTTCTGTCACATAATATTACTTTTGTTTTTTTTAATTTTTTTATTTATTTGTTTATTTTCTTATGATGCATGTTTGTGCACTGTTGTGCGCCGCAGAAACATGCACAGATTATTAAAAAAATACATTATTTTAACTTATTTCTCTTATTTTTTTAGACACATGGTAGATAGTTTCACTCATATCTGTATGTGCTATGCCATTTCTGTCCATCTACCTACATTTTTACAGCCCCTTTTGTCTGTCTACATTTCTGTACATGGACCTTTTCCATGTACACTATGGACACTGACAAGGAGTCTGCAGAGCTGCCTATCTACTTGCTGGATTGCTCTATCTGACTCATTTGCATGGTATTCACCTGCTTATGAGGTGATTTGCATGCCACTGATATTTCCATGTTGGTGCATGTGTGCACACCACCCAGCTGTGTTTACTGAATCTAAAACATGCTTACTTTCATGTAAATAGTGTGGCATGATGCCTACATGGAAAACAAGACCATGTAGGCTTTATTAAATCCCCCCAAGTGTTATTTTTTTAATTATAGTTTTATTTCTTTATTTATAAATAGCACTATGTATGCCTCTGACAGCCACTGTAGAGGATAAAAGTACTGTGCATGTGTGTGTATATATGTATATGCATGTGTAGAGTGCACAACTCTCAGATCTCTTTCTTTTCTGGCAAATGTTTGTGGATTGCGTTCACTAAATTTATTTATTTATTTATTTTACATTTGTTGATCGGGCTAGTCTAACTGGATATATGCCCATTTTCAGTAGAGGCCCGGGGAGAAAAGCTGCAAGCATCAGCAGTGGCACAGAATACAATATATAATAATAGTTAAGTGAATTTCAGTACATTGGCTACATTGGTCAGAACAAAATTGTACTGAGTCATTTAGTAGGTTTAAGTTAAGATCAAATACAGAGAGAAATCCCCAAATATGTGAGTCATGCTAACTGGCAGAGTTGGCAGCAAACAAGTTCAAGATGATTCCTTTGGCATTACACATGACTTGGCAGTTAATAGAGTGGAAGTTCTTTCTATTTATGTAGAGCTGTCCCTGTTCCCGGGGTGGTGCCTTAATATCTATATGTGTGCAAGCTATGGCACCCAGTACTTTAGGTTAGTGTGCTACATGGTAAAATTCCTGCATATTTCTGGCCCTATCCTCAGGACTAATGTGAGTTTTTGACTTCATATCTTGAGATAATGTCTACTAATGTAAAGCCTATTACTCTAGTAAATCTCAAAGCATATAAAGGTGATATTTAAAATCTGTCCCAAAGTTTTTATCTTTGACCCTGAACTATGTGGATGAGACATATGCCTGATGGCAGTTGCTATGGGATGCAATGCATGCTTATGATGACAGTGAGCTGAAAATATATGTGCCATTATTTATATATTTATACATTAATTTGCTTGCAAACAGACATTCTGCCTTATTTAATAAAGCCTACATGGTCCATTTTCACAGCATGCGTATCACAATAGCTCACTGTTTTGGATTCAGTAAGCGGCAAGCGCTGATGCAGGTACAAGGAAAACACCATGGCATGCTAATTACAGGATAAGCAGGTGAAGTGTATGTTAATCAAATAATCCAAGATGGAGGAGCTATTTAACAAGCTATAAAGCCACCATGTAGTCTCAGTGCTGGTTTTCCCTATGAATTCCAAAAACTCTTGGAATATAGCCATGGAAAGGAGTTTGCACAGAAACAATGGTAGGGGCTGCTGTTGCTTTAATTCATATGTATGTGCAACAGGCTGAGGTCTATGCTGCTGCTACTGCTACTGCTAATAGACCAAGGCCAAGAATGAGAAGAGTTTTCTGACCCCGGTTAACTTTTCATAACCTACATAATGTAGAAATTTTAGACCAGTACAGGATGGATAGACACACACTACAGAAGCTCTGCAACCTTTGCTGTCCTCAGTTCAGACCTCAGATCCAGGACAAACCAAGGGAAACCCATACCAGTGGAGACAAAAGTATGTGTAGCACTTAGAATCTTGGCTACATGTACCTTTCAGAGATGAACAGGGGACATGCTGGTGGTGCCACAGGCTGACATGCCAGTGACCACATATATTTTCCCCATACTCCTGAGGATAGAGTCAGAAATATGCAGGGGTTTTACCATGTAGCACACTAACCTGAAGTACTGGGTGACATAGATTGCACACATATAGATATTAAGGCACCACCCCGGGAACAGGAAAGGCTCTACATAAATAGAAAGAACTTCCACTCTATTAACTGCCAAGTCATGCGTAATACCAAAGGAATCATCTTGAACTTGTTTGCTGCCAACTCTGCCAGTTAGCATGACTCACATGCTTGGCACACCTTCCAAATGTATCAGATGTTCACAAGGAGGCATATACCACAGGTTCATTTACTGGGGGATGCAGGTTATGCATGGGAACCGTGGCTGATGATACCCATCAGAAATGTACACACACTTGATGAAGAATACCATAATGAGGCACATGTTCAAACCAAAAATATCATACGGCATGTGTTTGAGCTGCTGAAGTTGTGGTTCCAGTGCCTAGATATGTCTGCAGGAGTCCTGTAGTACAATCCATGGACATGCACTGAAATATTCACAGTATGTGTCATGCTATACAACATCATCTTGAGAAAACAGCTTCAGCAGGATCAACAATTGGAAGGAGCACACATCCTACCACAAATGCCAAGGTCACAGCCACACTCACATGAGGAGTCAGAGGGGGAACCAGCAGCTGCGGTGGGTCTAGGCAGACATAGGCATGCTCAGTATGCCCTTGCATTGGCTAATAGACAATGCATAGCACACTTACTCACCACCTAAGGGCCTAAAACCTTCCTCCTATGCACATACATATACTAACATTGATGCCAGACAACTCTCACAACCTTCACCTCCCCATGTATTGGCTGTGTACTCTTGCATCAGACAGAGTCAGCCCTGAATTAAAACTGTTGCAACTGCTGCATTTACAAGGTAAGTATTGAAGCAGGAGTGTATTTTGTGATAAGATGAATGACTGGCATATCCTTGCATTTTGTTACTTGGTAGTGTAAGCAAGAAAAAGATGGAAGATTTGTACAGAAATTACCTTAACATGTGACAGCAGAGACTTATTTGGCTTATATGTGTCTATTATTAACTAGTAGGCATCATGCATCAAAGATTCACAGTCATACCTCTCAAAACTACTGCTGGTCACTGCATGCCCTCAAGTTAGCAGCATGCATTTGTACTTGAAAATCAGTAAAGAGAAAAGTTACAAAGCAATGATACACATTGCAGTTTCAGACTTCACAACCCGCACAAGATCATTCATAATAAAGTGCGAAATGTTGATGATCTCTACTGTCTAACTTTCTAAGACCAATATAAGTCAAAGGTTACTAGTTAAACATCACAAATGCAGATATACTGAGCACTATGCCAGCTAAGCATCCTGAGCATCAGACACAAAGCTTAGGTACCCCTGAATCCAAAAAATACAAAACAGGGATATTGCACAGTTGTCATCACTTGCACAGGGAGTTGTATGGGGGGGCAGGAAGATGAGGCTGACACAAAAAGTCAGTGAGTATGTGTGAGTAAGAAAGAGAAGCAGGCAGATATTTGGGTAAGCAAACAAATGGTCAATGTGAGACAAAAATAGGTTTTAAGCTACACGGCTGAACAATGTAACTGTTGTAGTGTGTCTGTAAGGGTCCTCCAGTTGAAATTGGTGTGTGAGTGTCTGCATAAACACAGCCAAGTTCTGGACTAGCTCTATGTCTTGGTATGTCAGACAGGTGTGATCTGTGCATGGTAGAGGTGGTAGTGCATCATTGTTATCCCCACCCACAAGAACTGGCTCTGCTAGGAATTGCAGTGGCACATCCATGCCCATGATCAGATGCACTGCTGCTACCTGAATGTGACTGATGTCTGCTGGATGAGCTCCCTTCTCAAAGATGCCTAGGACCATGACCCCATGGCCTGCCATGTCTGGGTGTGGGCAGCTCACCTACTGATAGAGCAGTGGAAGTACTGCCACTATGGGAGAATGATCAGGCATGGCCACATTGGCTAACAGCAGATGATGTGGCTGACCTATGCCCATGATGATACCTTACCCTCCCACCAGACGTTCCTTCACAGACACCACTCATTCCATCACAGACACCCCTTGTTCCAATGTGTCATTCATCCAATCCATTGAATCGGCAACATGGTGAAAGAAGTCACACATGTCAGCATGTGCCACATCTACAACCCCAAGCATTTCTCTGGAGCACCTATGGAAACATGCCTGTGTTTTCATGAGGTTCCTACACATATGCTGAGTGGCATGTTAAGAGAGACCTGGATCAGGTCGAGGATGGACACCAGGCCTCCTCTGAGCACCTTTAACAACCCTCCTGTGTGGCACCTCATCCACACTTTGGTTATGGCCAGAGTCAATAGGCACTGAAGCCACAGTAACCACACTTCCCTGATCAATTGCCTCACCCTCCACCTGTCCAATATCTGAGAGTTTACTGGAATGGGTAGACACAGGCCTACTGCTTATGTCCAACAGAATTGCAGGAGATGGCTGTATGTCAACCTCAGTGTCAGATTCAACCTCTGCAACCCCTTACTGTGCCTCTCTTTGGCCACCATCATCATCAGAGTCTGCTTGTAGATGACATCAAGTGATAGAACGCTCACACTTCCACTGTCAGGATCACCTGTAATAATAAGCAACAAACAAAGGAACAATTATAGGTTCATAGGTTCATAGGTTCATACTAGGCTATCTGCCCTGGGGCAATTATAAGCCTAGCCCGATTCTGTATGGCTTACGCCACCCCTTGATTTGAGTATACTGTGCCCTTTTTAAGGTTTAGTTTACTGTGCCTCTGTCTAATAGTGACACAGGAGTAATCCCTGGGACAAACCTACGATCCCCCATCCACTTATCGAGATTCTTCTTGAAGAGATTCAGTGAGGTGCTCTGCCTCACATGAACTGGAATTCTATTCCAGAGCGAAGGGAGCCTCTGGGTTATGAAGCTGTCCCTCCAGCAAGTTCTATTTATTTCTGTGCTGAGGTTCAAGTCCCTCGAGCGTGTGGCTCTAAGGGATTTAGATTTACTGAGGTGGAGCATGTCCATTAATTCTGGATTTGACATAGCTTTGTATGTCAGGCATAGATCGCCTCAAGTAGGCGGTATGCAACTGAGTAGAGCTGGAGTTTTTAACCGAGCAGCATATGGCATCTGTTTGAGACCCTTGATCCTCTTGGTGAGATACTTTTGGGGTCTTTCTAATTGCTGCAGGTGTCGGGTAAGGTACATCCCAAAAGGGGCATTGTATTCTATGATGGGCCTGATGAGGGATGAATAAAGGGGCACGATTACCTCTCTTGATCTAGATGTGAAACCCTTCATGATGAGGTGGGCTATGTAGAAGGTCTTTCTAACCACTTTGGCAATGTGGTTTTCAAAGGAGAGATTGCTATCAACTTGGGTCCCCAGGTCCCTAATAACTTTCTCTGTACTTAATGGGTTTCTGCCTATGTGGTAATTTGTGGGCACATTGTTTTGCCAAAGGTTATGACTATACATTTTTTGGCATTTAGCTTTAAACCATGGCACTGGCACCAGTTATCTGTCTCTGTGAGACCTTTTTGAAGTAATACCTAAACTACTATATTCCAATATATGCTAACAAAACAACAGTGCTGCCACTGTTAGACAGTACAGCAATAAAAACAATAGTCCTGACATCAATATCACACACTAAAATATTTCTTTAAATTTCTCATCAGTACTGACATAAAAATGATTGGCTTACCATCTGCAGCTGCGAGCTAGATGGTCTTGGAAGAGGTTAAGAAAACGTACGGACAACAGCATCACATTTAACAGTAGTACAGTGGGTAATACTTTTACCAGTTTATATGTCCATTAGCTATACTTTCAGCAAGAATTTGGAAGACAACTCCATCCTAAGCTAATCAATCAGAATGTACTGTTAACTGTAACAATATTCAACTCCCTTAAAAATAAATTCTTGTGAAACAGAAGTAACATTTTGATTTCAATTGTTTTACTATACAACAGTATTCAACAACTGAGATAACAATGACTATCTGGAAGATCTTCCTGGGACATGCTTGCTGTCCTTGAAATTGTCACTGATGTCAAGGACATGCTGTTCTGCACTTTCTTGGGAGCTGTCTAGATCCCTGACAGTGGACAGGAACACTTCATTGATGTTAGTGAGTGTTCTATAGCAGGCTCCTCGGTACCCATCTGATCACAGCCCACTAAAACTGGTCTCCTTTGTGCAGATGTGATCATGTCAGTGGCCCTATGGTGCATCTGCTCATATGTTCTGCCATGCCCACCCATGGCATTAACATCATCGATAATCTGATGCCAAATCTGCATTCTGTGTGACATATTTCCCCCACCCCTTTCAAACAAGAAGCCACCATGTTGCCTAAAAGCATCAATGATAATGTGGTTTTCAACATCAGTGAAGGGTGGTCTTGAGGACTGAGATCCCAGGGTGGGATAGTCCTAGGTGTTCTAAAAGACAACAGAAGGATAATACACTTAAGTATCACATAACTCCAAAATAACTGTTCTCAGATAAAACAGAAAAGGTAGCATATTAGTATTGCCCGGTGGAGAAACATAAAATAGTGTAGAGATCTGAAATACAAACAAGAGACTGGATTCAAAAAAGGAGACTAACAATAGCAACATATCATTGTTTTTGCATAACACAAATGCAGCTTTGCCCCCTCCAAAGAATAGGCAAATGAAACATTTTGCTAACAAACAATCTTTGAAATGCTAAACGTGCTATCAAATGACCTGCCCCTGAAACATGTCTACAGATTTATCACAGAGCATTCCATTTTAAGGTATTGCCAATCATGTATACCTGTGAAATGCCTTCACAAACATGCCCATGGCATTAGTACACTTCTAACTAATGCATACAGATAAAAGTGTAAAAGCCTTTGCTTCAGATTTTTCTTAATTACATTGCAGCATATGCAGTATGTAGCTGAAAAAATGTAAGCATACCTTATCAAGTTCAGTAATCCTTTGTGCATATATATCCCAAAGTAATAGCCTCTGTTCTGTGTTATCAACATAAACAAGTCTCCTCACCTTCAGTTTTCCTAGCTACACAGTTGCCTTTTTATATGGTGTTGATTCATGGCTGTTAGCACAGTAAAATGCAAATAAGGAATGAACCGATCAGAATTGCTGAATCACAAATATTTGGCTCCATGTAAGAAATGTAAACATAGTGCAGGAACTCCCTCAGTGTTTGCTTTTAATGAATTGCAACTGTGAATGATTACTGTTTGGGAGAAAGAAAACACAACAGTGCTGTAGGCTGCCCTTCATCCAGTGGGTGTGTCAGGTTGGATTTACAAAGTGTTATATGTAAGGTTGGAAATGTAAGTAAGCAGCATACAATTCACAGGTTCTGTTTATTAACATCAAACCTCCCCTTCAGTTGTTGGCAACTCCATATGATATTATTTCAATTTAATGTCCTCACACATTTTAGTATAATATTATTTCCATTTAATATCCTCACACATTTTAAGATCAGTAATATAGAATGGCTTACAGACTGCGTGCCTCAGATTACTAGTCAGATAAGAGAAGCATGACCAACAAATACAGAAAGGTAAGACAGAGCTGTATATTTGCCTTTCAAAATAAGGCATAAAATGAATCACAGAATATCTAGATCCTCAGAATTCCTAGGGTCTAACTATAACCTTTAGCTTTATAAAGAGATTTTGACACAGGCTTACTAGAGTATCATATTCTCAATCAAAACCTTTAGCATATTTTTGTCTAAACTTAGCCTTACTCAGAGGGCTGTACGGGTTACTATAGTTTATGTGGCGCTGAAGACAATGTGGCCATTATTAATTTAACTTTCCTGACAAACCTCAGAGCTGAGAAGAGAAGATCACTATAACTTGCCTAGGGACACAGTACTCTTTATTAGCAATAAGTTGGAATACATTCCTATCATTTTTACAATCAAAGATCAGACATTTACACAGGTGGTTATCTTTTGCAAGTATGGGTAAGGAGGCATGCTGTGTCTAACAACAATAAGTCAACTTATCTGTGTGTGGCCATTGTTCATTCATGTTTATACTAGTCTAACAATAGAGGGAGTACACAAAAGATGGTTGTCTTCTGTGGATAGGAGTGAGGAGGCATGCTGTGCATATGTAAGACATCAATACCTTAAAAGATATGTCTGTGGCCATATGTTCTTTCTCATTTATCTAGGTCTTACACCAGAGGGATGCACAGAAGTTTGCCAGCTTTTTCGTTTGGGAGAGAACTAGGTACTATTCCCATATATGTTGTGTATATATCCACATGATTTGTGTTCTTCATTTATTAGGAACTGTTATTCAGTCTGCTTTGAGCGTTGAGCTTTGGGTATAGCTTATTTCTTATCTGAATGAAAACATGGCCGCATTTCTTTCCTTACTCATGTTTTTTTCCTAAGGCACCTTTGGAAAAAAATATAGGAAAATGTTTTAAAATGTACCTCAGAAGCAGCTGGCATCTCATAGTTGTGGAGGGTATCCCATGGACCTTCGCATAACTGAATTGTTTTTTTCTGCAATTATTACAGCACAATCTTAGCCAGATAGAGAATACTCAGTGTTTGAGGGAATACCTGAAATATAAGACCAAGTATGAAATACAAGAAAAAAGTAATATGTTTGGATGATGTTGGGAGGCTAGGATGGGGGGGGGGCATTGTGCTGTAAGGGGTATAATGGAGTCCTTTGTCTATGGCTCCATTTCACTTAAGGATGGATGTGTTGATTACAGTCAGACATCTGATGTGTATATAGTCATTAAAGTGGCTAGAATAAATTGCTACTAAGCCATGCTGTGGACAAAAATGACTGATTCCCAACTCTTGTTTGATCTTGGGTAAGCTGTCTTTGACCTATTATAATATAGAACTATCCCTTTTCATTTAGTCTCACTAAATAATTAGGTTCCTGCAGTCCTTCTCACTTTGAAGTCAACAGCTAGTACTGCCTGTTTCTCCATAATGTTTTCCTCCCACTATTTACACCACGCCCTTCCAATCATCCTTTCTAAGTTAAAATATATAAAATCTGGTTCCTATACCAATAAATAAATAAATAAATGTGTCCCACCTTACTCCACCTGTTTATTCCTTTTGTATGTATCTCTGTTTGTTATGTTGTCCCATTTTCTGCTTTCCTATGTTTCCTTGTCCTCCCATTTCAAGAGTCAGATAAATATCCAGCTGACTGCACATCACACTACAGATGTTCACAGTGTACTTCAACTAACTGCAGTGCATCAGTTTCTGAAACTCTGATACAGCACTTTCCACTCTGTGCTAACTACTGCTGCGTAACTATTGCAGTCTTGCAAGATTCACTCTAGCCAACATGTGCCCCTAGTTTTGGTTTTCTACATACCTATTACTTTGCTCAACAGTGATCACCTTGCATTTTTTTCTGTGTTGCTCTGTTTTCCAATAGAGAGCACAGCTATGTACTCAGTTACATAATGTGTTAACATTTGGCTATTCAAGTAGTCTTCATACTGTGTAGCCCTTGATCATACATGTGGTATGCCTCTATGAATTCTGGCCATGGTTTAATACAGTATTTTTTTCTGTCAGTTGAATATGCTCCCACAGGACAGCTGTGGACCATTTATCTATATAGCATGCCAGAGAATACATATGAATGGGCAATGCCAGGATCATAAGGGCATGGAATAGAGAAGTCTTTATTAGTGAATCTGTGAAATGAAGCCATATAATTAAAGTAAGAAGACCATTAAAAACTAGTATCCTTGTTTTTGGGAAAATATGAAATATGTCTTTATATGATAGGTGTGAAAGATAAAATATGTAGGTCTGGTGTAAAGCTAACACAATACTCCATATACAGTACCCACACATTAAAAAAAACAGTTGTTGGTAGCAATATGCTACCCGTCATCACATGGCAAATTTTGGGAATGTTAAGACTTACTATGTTATGTACCTGTGATATTATCATAGTGCAATCATTTACAAATCAAACTGCAAGATTAATCATCTAAACCTCTAAATGGAAAAACAAAATTCTTCCTTAAAGTTTGTCGGTTAAATGTCATAACAGGTAACTTCCGTCCAATACCCTACTACTCAGTTAAATGAAATGCACCCAGACTGAGAAAACAACTAAAAGCAGCCAGAGTTATGTAAGTTTTGTCATCATCACAAATGCCACAAAGGTCTTTAGTTAACAAGCCTAGTATACTCTGTTCTAGGACTAATTCTGATCTGGGGCCTGTCTGCTTTGTCTCCTAGCCCTAACCTTCAGTATTCTACTAACTGACTAGTTCTTGATCTACTAGCCCAGATCCAGTATTAAACTTCTTAAAAGTAGCACAGGTCAGCAAACATTCCACTAGCAGCAAGGTGTTATAAAAAATGTAATGACCTTTTATGCTCCTGCCCAAAATATATATATAGATATATATATATATATATATATATATATATATATATATATATATATATATGTTCAGCTTTTCCAGATAGAGTTTTTGAGCTAATCATATAATCTTAATTGCGCTCAGTAGTGGCTTAAGTGTACTGTGGACCATGAGTAGTTTCTAACCATGGGCCCCCACACACTTTTTTAAGACCTTGCATAAGTGCACATGCTCTTTTGAATTTACATTCTTACTAAATTTAAATATATACTTATATCACAGGTTGTTTAAAATTATATTCGCTGTTTCATAAAGAAAAATTCATCAGAATGGATATATATCAGAACATCAAAGTTTTAAAACTTTGAATGTTCTAATATCGACCCATTTTAATCGAATGCTAAAAATAACAAAGCTGCAGAACACCGAATTCTTTCCTAGGGAAAGAATTTGGTTAGCCGGTTCTGTGGCTTCACTATTTTCAGCGCTGTGGTGGAGATTTATGGGTCGGGTTCAGGTAAGTGTGGGATTGTGTGGTTGTTAGGATTAAGGGATGGGTTAGGTGAGTTAGGGTTAGGACGCGGGTTAGGTGAATTAGGTTTAGGGGTGGGTTAAGTGAGTTAGGGTTAGGGTGCGGGTTAGGTGAGTGTGCGATAGTGACGGACCTTAGGGTTAGGGTTTGGGTTAAGGTAAGTGGATAGATGGTAGTGTATGTTTAGTTTAGTGTAGGGTTAGTTGTAGGATTATAAGTGTATATGTGTGTATTGATGTTTTTTAGGTGTGCTTGTGTTGTGTGTTTGTGTTTTGGAATAGCAAATTTTTTCCCAAGGAAAAAATTTGCTGTTCTGAATGTTCGATATTATGTCGTCTAGATATTTTAGGTTCGATGAAATAGTGTTTGCTATTTTCATCTTTCGATAATGTGATATAAACGCACCATAATTTTTGCTTTAAATCTGAGGTTTTCAACATATTTTACAAGAAGAAATGAGACAAAAATTACTAAGCATTAATAGTAGCCTTTCCATTTCAGACTATTTTAACTATTAAAATACATGAACTGCTGTTTGTAATAAAACAATGTCCATACCAATCAATTATAGCTAATTTATTGACTATGTACTCCTCAAATGTCTGATTGTGAATAATATGGCAATAGTAAATCATTCCAACTTTGTTTATGTAAATTTGCACTAGTCTTGCAAAGCCAGACTATTGGGTCAGCCATATTCATCCACCAGCAGACCCAGTACTCTGCAATTATAATCACATTGCTGGATGTACACATCTCAGATATCAAATTGCAGTATAATAATAATAATAATTAATATTTGTTGTTGCTGTTATTATTATTATTGTTTATTATTATTATTATTGGCACAATAAAGTATTTAATGTTTCTTACAGATAGAAAGTAGCCATAGTAAAGTATTCCAACTTGCTTCACACAGATGCACACTAGCCCTTCAAAGGCAGATTCATGACTGTAAGTTACTTTTATATGCAGACAAATCTATCCCCTCCACCCAGCAGTTAAAGACACTTTGGTGAATGTGTATATCACAGACATCAGATTGTGAAACAAAAAAATAATTACAGTATTGAATTTAACTTTGTTTCATATGAATAGTGCCCAGTGTAAGTAAACCAACTTGCTTCATGCAAATCACATTAGTCATGTGAAACCATAGGAACAAAATAGGACAGTCACTTTTACCTACAGATAGTTCCTGTACCCAGCAACTATACTTATTTTCTTAAATGTATATATATAACATGTATGGCTTTAACAAATTAAATAAAAACTAAATAAAATAAGGACCAAAGTAATGCATTTTAATTCTGTTTCTCCCCAATGTTTGCAGACTACTCCAATATTAGCCCTGCAAAAGCAAGTAACTGCCTATATCTGGCTGCATGTGAAAATTAAAAAATACCTCAAGCTATCAATTGCTGCTTTTTTGTACCATGACCATCCTTCTAACATTTGAAATATGCCAGCTTTCTGCTCCTTGCCATCACAGGTATCAGGTAAGTCATAGAAGAGCAAGGAGCAGAGAGCTTTCAAATTGATTGGTCAGGCACAGTTTCCACCTAGAATGTTGTATCTGTGACTGCTTAGAATAGGGGTAGCACAGGCTGATTGTTTATTCATTTAAATTATATTAATAGTTATGCCATGTTTCTTTATTTGTAAAAATAAATATCAATAAAGCACTACTGTCCTAATAGAGACTTAATCACAGGTTCATTAGCCCATGCTGTGTATGTATAGGCACCAAAATAAAAAGAGGAAAGTACTCACAGTGACATTTAAATATTTTACTTTTTGTTATAACTGGAAAGAAATGCTTATATTGTTAGTGATTATGTTCAACATGTAAGCTAATTAAAATGAGTTAGCAGTACTAACATAACACAACTTTGTTTTTAATAAAATTATTTCATTTTAGGCAGACAGTCTCTGGCAGCAATACACTAAGTTGCTGGTCATTGGACCGTCTGGAGCTGTAACCCTGTGTGGCTATCCAAATCACACGATTGTAATCAACCACTGACTGCACTGTTAAATAAATTATACATCATTGCAAATTCTACCTTTCTTGCTATCATTAAACAAGCTTCCCTTTTGTATGAAAGATGATGTAGTGATCAAAACTCCACTGGAATATTTTTAGTAACTAAATTAAGCAGAGGTATCTTAACATTTTGATAGGGAATTACCAAATAGTTATGCATCTCTACTAGCCACCAACTCATTATTTAACAATGCCTTAGCTATAATTTCTTTTCCATTCCCAATTAATTCCGGTTCTTGCAAGAAATTCTTGAACCTAAGTTACCTCCCTTCATTCAGACTTCTCATCTAAACTTTCTCATTGATGTCTCTGCTGCTTCTCTTTCTGATTAATCCTTCAAATACTCTTGCAAGACAATTGCAATTTGACCCTCCTACTCATTGCCACTTACCTGTTGTGGTAATTCCAGCTTTGACACCACTAAAGCAGTTCCTTGCAATACATAGGTTCATAGGTTCATAGGTAAGTACTAGGCTATCAGCCCAAGGGCCTACGTAAGCCTAGCCAGCAAGGTTCCATAGCTTACGCCACCCAAGAAAGTTATTTTCCTGTGCCACTGTCGAGCAGAGACACAGAAGTGATCCCAGGGGTGTATTTCCTATTTCCCATCCACTCATCAAGATTTTTCTTGAAGAGTGTTAATGAAGAACTTTGTTGACATAGATAGGTAGCTTGTTGCAGAGTATAAGAAGTCTCTGAGACAGGAATCTATCCCTCCAGCATGTCCTGCTTATTGTGGTGACAAGGTTTAGGTCCCTAGAGCATGTAGCTCAGAGGGATTGGGATTTCTTTAGGTGTAGCATGTCCAACAGCTCTGGGTTTGACATAGCTTTATATGGTAGGCAGAGATCACCTCGGAGTAGGCGATATGCTACGGAGTAAAGCTGGAGTTTTTTGAGGTGGTCAGTGTAGGGCATTTGTTTGAGGCCAGTAATCCTCTTTGTGAGGTACTTCTGTGGCCTTTCCAGCTGCTGCAGATGTCTTGTGAGGTACATTCCAAAAGGGGCATTGTACTCTATAATGGGTCTAATGAGTGACGAGTAGAGCGGAACAATGACCTCTTTTTTCCTAGATGAGAACCCTTTTATGATGAGGTGTGCCACATAGAAGGACTTCCTGACTACTGTGTCAATGTGACTATCAAAGGAGAGACTACTGTCCACCTGGGTCTCGAGGTCTTTTATCACGCAATTGGTGTTAAGTAGATTGCTGCCTATGTGGTAGTTCATGGGTACAGAGTTTTTACCAAAGGAGATGACACTGCACTTTTTGGCATTGAGCTTGAGGCCATGGTTCTGACACCAGGCATTTGTCTCAGTGAGGCCCTTCTGTAGGATGTCCACATCATTTGGGGACTTGACTATGGCTCCTAGTTTGCAGTAATCTGCAAACTTCATTAGCCAGAGGTCTTCTGTGTTAGCCTGTACTTCAGAGAAGTAGATACCAAACAGGAAAGGTCCCTGGATGGAACCCTGTGGTACTCCTCTTGTCACATCAGTATCAAGGCTGTGCTCTAGGCAGAAGTACTGAAGATGGACCCATGATCATATCTTTATTCTATATGCTGATCAGTTTCTGAACCATAGCAGTCTAATGGTAAAGCATGAGAAAGCCACATTCTTAATCACAAAATCTTAAATGACATTCATTGCTGTTTATAATATACCAAGGAGATCCTTACTACACTTTTTAAGTTGAACACTTTTGTTTATCTTTATCTTAAACTGAGAGTTTGCCACATTAGGGAATTCACAATAGCTATATCTCTGCCTTCTCCTGCTCACAAAAGTCAGCAAAAACTGGCCACCATTTTTGACCATTTTGATCTGGAATCACTCTTTGATATTATAAAGTTGCATCTTCTTCTCTTAAAAGACTTAATTCCTGGGTGTGGCTCTCTACAACATAAGTTAAACAGATGTGTGCAAATTTATAGGCCATCCAGTTATATTTGGAAGCATTAAAAGTACAACATGGTATGGCTTGTTTTGTGATGTCTTCTGCTGCTACAGCTGTTTTTCCTTTATTTGCCAGAACTGCTATTTATGAATTAGGATAGTGAACCTCTAATGTAAGGGTTTTATCAGTTGCCTTTCGCTTTATAAATTTCTAGTCAGGGGTATTAAAGGATAACGCAGCACCTTCTTTGGTTATACTACCGACTCCAGAGGGATTACTTCTGGGGGTGAACAGGATCCCAAACCTGGAAATATGGCAGACATATGCTATTACCCTGCTAAGGTTAACAACTCACCTTTCATTTGGACCACAGGTGCTATCCCTTCCTTAGTCCTAAGCCATTCCTTTTTTGACTCCTCCATTGATTCCAAAAATCAGTCAAGATAATCAACTAAACCATTTACATTTCCAGTTGTCTGATGGCTTTCTGTCTTTCATCAATAAGACATGATGGCCCTGACTAACTCATCTGGGTTGTTCTTATGTTCTCTTGATCTTAGCTGACTGAGTTTTTTGCAATTTCTCTGCACAGTTGAACTCTACCATAGCTTGTTGAACATTTTCTGGGCTGCTTCAGAGATAGTACCAGTGTTATAATAGCTGCTGCCTCTACCTTGATAGCATGCTATCCTTATTTGTATACTTAGACTAATACCAGCATCCCACAGCTGACTTACCCATGTGATATCCCCCCCCCCGCTCCCCTTCAGCTAGTGCAGTTCTAAAGGCATTTTTTCTTGTGAGTGGGAGGGGAAGATAAAGGGAGGCTGGCTCAGAGCACTGGAGTCACTCTACCCATGTGTGTTTCCTACCTACTCTACTGATACCCCACCTTCCTTCCTTTCTTTCTTTCTTTCTTTCTTTTTCTTTCTTTCTTTCTCTATTTTTTACCTATAATTTCTGCAACCAGTTAAATGATCTCACTACCCACTTGCAACTTCATGCATTCTCTGCCTTTGTCCCCTACTCAAGGTCCATTACCTTACTCCTGCTATGTCTCTTTCATTCTTTGTATACATATATATATATATATATATATATATATATAAAATGTTTGTGTGTGTCTGTACTATCAGTATTGACTGATATGCTGAGACAAACATACTAAAAGACTAAAATGTCCATGTGGCTGGAAAATTCTTACTACTGAAATTCTGAACCACTGCGGATCCATGAATGAGTGCTACCATGGGTTCTGCAGGTGCCCAAGTTTGGAAGTTAGATATTCTGGGTTTCAGTATTGTATTGCTTCATTATATTTATCTCAGGATCTTCAGTAACATAATAGTAAATAATGTGTGTATATTTATCTATATCTGTCTATAGCTTTCTATCTATCTATCTATCTATCTATCTATCTATCTATCTATCTATCTATCTATTTATCTATATATGTGTAGCATTCTTTTTTTCTTTTATAAGAGTCCCCACATTTGGCCACCTAGACATCATTTAAACATTGCAATGTTTAAATTAAGCTTTGTATACTGGCTTGCTATTGTCTCACCCCCATAGATAGGGCATTGCTTGCAACATTCCACATGTGGTCTCTCCTATTTTTTAACATAAATGATTTCTTCTGTCTTTTTTTTCACATGCACTCTCTCTTCTTTTGTAATGCTGTCATATAGAAAAGCAGAGGAACCTTTAATTATGCAGCTGGGTTAGAAAAACCAAATAACTCCTCATTCTGCCCAAAAAACACTATTATGAATTAATAAATTACTTCAACAATTTAAACAGTAAACTCATTTTAACACTGCACAAATGAAGGCAACTTCCTTCCACCTCCCCAACTTCCTGGAACATCACGTCATGCATCACTGAAATATTTCCTACCATCTGGATAAAATTAAGGTTGTTTGCTATTTGAAATCATGTTTGCATTTGACCATAATGATACCATACATTCCTGAGCCCTACATGTGCCTATCACCTGATTTTAAACAGCTTTTCTCAAAGAAACAGTTGGAAACCACAAACATTTCAGATATCCAAATTAAATACCACAAACCCCAACCAAGCCATTTTATCACTAATCTAGCATATGAAAAACTACAAATATTCCAGATAATCCTCTATTCTCTAATAACCAGCACCGCAGTAAACTATGAAAGCATGCAATCACAGCAATATTCCTGACTTCCCAGAAAAGGATTGTAAAACCTACATACAGCAAAGCCTTATATGTACTGTTTCACTTAAGCTTTTTATTACTCAGCTTCTTTCTTTTTTTTTTTTACAAGATAATAGTACCTAGCCAAAGTTATGTGTATCACAGCATAATCCTTGCCATGTAGGTGGCATTCTATATATATAGGACCAGTATGCCTTTGCAAACCACCCACCCCAGCCACAGATTTAACACAGTTTAACTTACTGTTCACCATGAAAACACCTCTTAGATATTATTAGCAAAATATATCACCAGTGATTTCATATCAAGCAAGATACTGTGGCAATTTTAATACCAACTGCCTAAACATATGCATGCGGCAATTAAAGCTGCATACCGTATTCACATAGTAATAAACATATCATGCTTAAATGTAGTATTTAGCATAAATTTAAATATCCAACAATCTACTCCGACAAGCATCCCCTCCTGCTCAAATTCCCTCCCGTCCTTTATTTTTATCCAGTTTAATTATTAATTGCAAAGCAGCTTAATTCTATAGGACTCATGAGGAGCTGGACAAGACAAACAAAAACACAAAAAATACATCTGAAGAGCAAATATTGAATCGCACACGTCTCCTTTAATGTTATTTTTTGCAGGAAGCCAAGGTCCCTGTGCTCCTCCAATGTGGAGGGCAAGCCTATAAAAACCCTGAACAAATACAAACCAGTTTCAAGATTGTCATACCCCAGGGAAAAGGAAATATTCAGAGAAATGGCAATCTCAGACTTCATATAGGTAAGTCCAGATTTTCAATTAATCACTCAACATTTCGCAGTTCCTATTGGAAGTCCCAGTGGTTACCATTGTATTTACTTATTCCTTTATTTATCCTTAATTAAGTCAGTATACAGCATTTTTCAACTATGACCCATGTCAAAGGGCCAAAGAATTGTAGTCTTACAAAAGGAAATGAGTTATACTTTGTAGTATGGTCATAAATTTGAAAATAAAAATGAAATCCTACACAGACAAAAACACCATGCCTTGCACGCATTGGAAAACAAAACAACCCATGTTCCATTATATTTTTGTGAATATATATAATATACTATACAATAAAGTTGTGTAACAATGTGTGAAACAGATCATTGCTCGGTAGGAATGGTTTGTGATTTTGTAGTTTGTATTAAAATGAAAGAAATAAGATAAAAAAATGCAAACACTGCAGAAACAAATGATGTGCGAGAAGGAAAATCGAAGGATGGTACAAAGGTTGCCATCACCTAAAATACTCACACTGAAAATACGTATGCTTTCTATGATAAGGCACTCTACATGTGAGATACTCCACAGTGAAGCAGTACTGTTAAGTTAGGTTTAGAAAAGAAAGCTTCATTAGTCCGAAGCAGGAACAATTGTTCTGTCATTTGGTCAGTCCCACCATTTTATTACTGCCTCTCTCTTTCTCTACCTGTCTGTATATATGCATCCATCTATCTTATCTATCTATCTGAAAAAGCACAGGGTAGATCAATCTTAAGCAATGTATAGGCTAATAAGTAGGCAATTCAAAATGGCTCAAGGGCACTTTATAGAAGTGTCATATCCCACTTCTGTATGTCTTTTTAATGCAAACCACTGCAAACACAAAAAAGCAAACTAAGCAGACAACTATACATAAGCATGCACACATACTATGACATAAAGGGCAGCTGTAGCTTGTTTTGATTCAAATGGTACAAAGATTATTTCTAACAACGGATGCTAATGAGAAGCTGTAGTCCTTTTTATGCATGAGGCTGTCTTAAATGCTAATATGATTACTTGTATAAAAATGAATGCATAGTTCAATTTGATAGATATTAAAAAAGATATACAACAGGACAATTAATATTAATTTAGAAATTCATGGGATCAGGAGCGTCTTCATGTTGAAATTCATAATCCCATCAATTTCTCTTTAATGCAAAGCTAAGCTGTACAGAATGTAGCTATAAACTCAGCGTGTGATTATTCTAGTTCTTCCTGTCCTTCTTTTCTTTCCCCGTGTGTCTCTGATCTTTGCTTTATCATAGCCATGGAGCTTAGAAGGTTACCAGATGAACGAATGAGACATGAAGGTTGATATCCCTTTACTACTTAGATTGGCAAACATAATGCTGTCCTTAATTTACTTTTTGCTTTATTTATAAACATGCAGACTTGGAGGTGACTGGTAATTTACATCTGTTGGTATGATTACACAGGGGAAATAAAGGCACTGAAGGGGAAAATATCTCTGTTGTGCCTGATTCACACTACAAATGCACAGACTAGTTAGAATTTCAAAACTTCCCTGCTGCTGCTTAGAGTGTAGAGAAAGTAACATTCCGGCTGGGTAAACATGCACCTACATTAGCCTTAGAGTAATATATGCCATGCACCTCTTGCTTTTTAAGCTCTCAGGAAATGTTAAGAATGCTCACAAAAAAGCATAAGCACATTTTATAACACAGTGAATGAACTGTTACATTTCATTCTCTTATCTAAACCTTTTCTTTAAATAACTTAGCTGCAGTTATTGTGCATTTCCACAGTCTTTCTCAGTAAAGAAATACCATTGTGCTGTACATGTATTTGCAGTGCACTTTGCAGATACATGGACGCACACACACACACACACACACACACACACACACACACACACACACACACACATAATATAATGTATATACATATACAGTATATATATATATATATATATATATAGTTTACTATCATATAGTCGACACTCAAAAGATATTCCTATTTTAAATGTCGACTAATCAGTTGAACACGGAATGTCGAAAAGGTCAGAATGTCACAGACACACTTCCTGTTGCAAATTCAACCTTTATCGACATCCATAGACTGTAGTTCAACACTGCACACCACTTGATGTGATGATTTTTCAGGAGCCAAGCCCCCCTGTACCCCCTGTGGGGGGGGGCTGTTTCCCCCACACCCCTTGCACATTATATATTCCAATTCCGAGATTGTACTACAGTGGGAAAAAGGATACATTTCCCAATCCCCACTGTACCGCAATCTCTAGTTACAAGATCAACCTCATCTGTGTGAGTGCACCACGTATTCGCTGAACTTTGACTCGCACAACTGCAGGTTCAGCAACATGAGTCAGCCAACTGTAATTTGACATCCTGTGGTCGCCAAACCTTCTCTCGGAATTGAAAATGTAAACCTTGATGCCTAGTATCAAAAACTTTTAGCTTAAGAAGTAGAAAAAGTGTCATTAAAAACAAAGAAAAAATACAAAAAAAGAAGACAAAAATATGGGAAAACAAAATAAATGACACCCCACCAAGAAGTAACACTAAAACTAAGTAATGTATTAATTTGTCTGGAAAAATGATGGATACTTTTGAAGGAGTGACCCACAAAGCAAAATGCTACAAACTTTGCTGCATTGCCAAGGAGAAGAATCAGTGAGTTGTCTGTACATATGACATTCTATGATTTATTTTAAGAGTAATAAGAGGGTTACAGTGTACTGGGGTACTGAGACTGAAATTGTAAAAGATTATTGGGAGTTTTTGAAGGGAATTGATGTTAACTAGTCTTTTGATAGCATCATTTTTATAGCAGTGGACATTAAAGATCTGTTTTCTGTTATCCCACACTCTATTGGTTTAGACTGGTTAGAAGCAGCCCTTGTGAAAAAAATCTAATATTTCTATTGACAACTTACACGTGGTACTACAACTAATGGAATTAGTGTTAAAAATAATTTCATGTATTTCTGTGGTGAGTTTTTCCACCAGATTAAGGGGGTCACTATGGGGGGCCAATTGCAGCCCCACTTATGCAAATATTGTACTGTCCTGATGGGAAAAGATCTATATACTAAATTCCAGATTTAGTCCCAGTTGGTCACACTATAAGCGATTTTTGGATGACGTTTGTATTTTTTGGAGGGACACAGAGAGCAAACTACATGAGTTTTTAGATTATTTAGAAACTACTACTACATTTCTTCACTTTACCAGTACCGTTACTTATAACAAGATGGATTTTTTTGGATGTAAGCATAATAAAGACATCTCAAGGTATTAAGTCCAAAGTGTTTTGCAAAGAAACCTTTTCCAACTCTTATTTGCATTTTGGGAGCGCCCACCCTCATCATTCTAAAAAAGTATATTTAAAGGGCAACTAATTAGAGCTAGCAGGATGACTTCTGTGTATGAGGATTTTGATGAGGAATGTGAATTTTTGGAAGATTTGTTTAGTGAAAGGGGCTACCCTGCTGATTTATTGAAAGACACTAAATCTGAAATCAAGAGTTCACGTGCAGAAAAATATTTCCCTCTGTTAAGAAAGGGTACTTTGGTTACTGGGAACCAGTGCATTGGTCTGGGTGGAGACCAATACAATAAGGCACTTATTATTTAATATAATTTAGATTCTTGAAAAGTAGAAGAGATTCTGAGAAGCGAATGGAGCAGATTCACCACCCTTACTGATGTGAAAGGTTTGGCTAAGGAACCCATGAAAATTATTTTTAAAAAGGGGATGAACCTGAAAGAACATTTTGAAGGTTGTAAGTTGGATATGAGAGAAATTAATGTTAATAAGAAAGGAACATATAGGTGTGGAACATGCTCACAATGTGGCTACATTACAAATACTGACAATATACCAATTCCTAGTAGGAACAAGGTGATCTATGGAACTAGTTACTGTAATTGTAACACTAGTGGTTTGGTATAGTTAGTGACCTGTATGCTCTGTGGAGCCTTTTATGTGGGCAAGACTGAATGAAAATTAAAAAAAAGTATTTACGAGCATTTGTACGACATTAGGACAAGGAGAAACAACAATGGCTTGTATAAACATAGTTTGAGGTGTGAACATGCAAGTTTTTCTTTTTTGTTGAAACTGTTCTTCCTGATGCTACAGGGGGTCCATGGGAAACCAGGCTTGAATATCGCGAGCTAATTTGGCAGGTGACCTTGGATGCCGCTAAAGCCCCTGGTTTAAATGAGAATATTTCTATTGCCCCATTATTTAAACTAAGGGCTGCTAAACTATAGACCTATTTTGTTCCTATCTTCCTATTTTTAGAGTTTTTAATAATTTCATGGTGTGCTTTTACCATAGTTAAGAATCGTTCTGGAAAGATTATCACACTTAATGTGAGCCTACACAACTTTTTCCTTAATTTTTGGAATTAAGGGTGCACATCCTATTTTAACCACTTGAGGGAGACAGTTTATAATGATTTTAAAGAAATTAAATAAGTATATTTTTTATATATTCTTATGCATCTATTTAAACATCTTTATATATACATACACACACACACACACACACACACACACACACACACATATATATATATATATATATATATATATATATATATATATATATATATATATACATTCAATGGTTATGATGCACTTTTCAATGTTTTTGTCAATATTTTAATGTATAATTAAGCTTTTAAAAAGTGGTTTTGGCTACTATTTCAGTATGAGAACAAGGTTTTAAACAGCAGTACTAAGCAACTAGCAATCTTTGTTTTTCACTCCATGCATTTTATTGGTGGATTTTTAATTGTTTCTTGTATAAATTGAGGGAGGGAACACAGGAAGCTTATCTGATGAAGTCTTTTTACAGATGAAAACGTATGTGCCATTGTGAACGTTAATGTCTTCTGTGTGAAACTGTGGAAAATAAAGAGCATTTTTATTGCCTTTTATTTCAGTGGGGTGGTTCCTACAGCCTTGGACTGTATTTTTGGTTATTGGTTATTGCTTTCAAGTTTGGCTATTCCTCAATTTTGAAAATTTACTGTTTTTTATATATATATATATATGTATGGGTTATCTTTAATACGTTGACAGCCCACTACATCGAATTCCACTTCTCTGACATGGCAGAACATCGACAAATGAAGAGCTAAAGTTTTCTGCATGGTAAGTTACTGTTTGGCCATCCATAATTGAAAAACTGCCATTAAACTGACTACACAAATGTGGGGGGCTATGCCTCCCACACCGCCCTAACTTAATATTCCAACTCCAAGAACGCACTACCAGGGGGGTACGGGGCAAAGTTCGGGTGGATGGTCAAATGGTAACTTAACGTGTGGTAAATGTCTGCTCTTCATTTGTCAATGTTCTGCTGTGTTGGAGAAGTGGAATTCAATGTAGTAGGCTTTTGACGTACTAAGGGTAACCCATATATATATATATATATATATATATATATATATATATATATATATATATATATATATCCATAGTTCGCAGTAACAATGTTTTCAGTGGACCTCTTCAGTTCTGATGACAATTTGTAGCTGCTTTGGTGAGTGAACCTTAATGCCTAGTATCAAAAACTTTTAGCTTAAGAAGTAGAAAAATTGTCACTAAAAACAAAGTGAAAAATACAAAACAAGAAGACAAAAATATGGGGAAACAAAATAAATGACACCCCACGAAGAAGTAACACTAAAACTAAGTAATGTATTAATTTGTCTGGAAAAATGATGAATACTTTTGAAGGAGTGACCCACGAAGCAAAATGCCTACAAACTTGGCTGCATTGCCAAGGAAAGGAATCAGTGAGTTGTCTGTACATTTGACCTTCTACGATTTATATTAAGAGTAATAAGAGGGTTACAGTGTAAACGCTTAACCCCATTTGTGCGATCTATATATTAGATAATGAAGACAAAGAAAAATGCAAGAATAGCTGATATTACATACAGAAAAGCCCAATTATTTAATTGTTTGTTTGTTTTTATATTCCAGAATTTGTTAACCAGGGAGAATACTGAGCTGGGACTGCATACTTAGCAAAAGTTATCACATTAAAGGTACAACTTATACAAACATTTCACATGAATAATAAATCAATTTAGGAATGCACAAGGAAGCACAATCAAAATGGAAAGAATATGGGCATTGAGACCTTAAAGTAATGAATTATAGTAAATTTAAGAATAAGTAGTGGGGAAAACATTAACTAATTAGGTCTGGTAACAAACCAATTTGTCCAGGGGCATCTTCAGGTGGGGGTCTAGGTGGAAGTAGTAATGGTTATTAATAGTGTGAGAGGATAGGGGATGAAAGTTAGTTGGGGGGGGGGGGGTTAAATGGGAAAGTAGGATGATTGGGAGGAAATGAGGTAAGTGTAGGGAGGAGCTTAATGGGTTTTATGAGAGTGAAACTGGGTAAGTAATCACATTTTGGCGTGAACTTGCTGCATGCAGGTAGTACGCCCAAGACGACCAGTGGGTAGTGTTGTGTGCAGGTAGGCCTTGGAAGGAATTTTATTAGGTTGGTAGAGGAGCCATATGGCCAAGTGGTTTTTTTTTTTGTTAAGTTTTTTAAAATCAATCAATGAAGTCAATTAAATCAATTAAGATGATCAGAACGCCTGATTAATCAGCGGGGGGGGGGGGTACAAACTTTCAGAACAATAATTTTCAAGCCCCTGCACAGAGAGACAATGGCCAAGTGAACAGGCGAAACAACTATCATCCATGGATGGGGAGGAGACAATAGAGACTGATATTTCATCACAGTCTATACCTGACACATTGTTCGAGGGGAAAGTCCCCCAACTTTACATATTGACCTCAACAGTTCTGGAGACTTTAAATTTTACAATTATACTGACATTTCCTTGAATATAACTACTTGTGACATCCTGGCAAAAGGTTTTATGTTTGTTCCTAGTCAATACATAAACACTGTGAATACACTGGTTGATTTAAAACTTTATGTGAGGAAATTGAATTTACAGATTTTGTTTCAAGAGGTAGAACAGGTACGTCAACCACTCAAGGTATCCAGTTCTTACCATCCCCCCACCCATCCTATTTTAGCATCCTTTGAGAGAGTTTGTGAACTTGATATTAGAAATCTGGGTAACAGGTTTAGAAACAATAGTTTCAGTAGTAATTTAACTAAAGAAGAGAGAGATGAGCTTAATCGTTTAAAACAACTATATGGCATCAGAATAATGTAGCCAGATAAAGGGGGTGGGGTTGTCATTATGAGAACTGATGACTATATCAACAACATGAAATCTATCTTGGAGACAGATACTTACTGTGAAAGTTCCTTAAATTAGTTAAATGGCACATACAATAGAATAAGGGTGTACATCCAGGACTTATTTATTGATGGTCTCTTTTCAATCCACAAACTACACTATCTGACAATGGAATTTCCAATTACACCCACAATTTTTGGTTTCCTGAAACTCCATAAAAACATTCAACAACCACCCATACATCCCATTGTTGATGCCTGGGGATCAATCATGCACCCCTTAGCCAAATGTCTGGATACTGAACTGAAAAACTTACTTTTGGATGAACCCCACTTATGTATTGGTTCCTGGGACTTCTTAAGGAAAATCAATAACACTTGTTTTAGGTCCGACTTTTTATTTATTACAATTCATGTAGTAGATTTATATTCTGTCATCCCACATTCCAATAGGGAGGAATGGTTTTGTGATTATTTGTTTTCTAAGGGAATACCCCAGGACAAAATCAATATGTACGAACAGATTTTGGATATGGTGCTGAGAAGCAACTTTATCTTGTTCCACAATCAGTATTATTTACAAACACAAGGGGTTGCTATAGGTTCAGCATGTGGGGGGCTGTACACCAATATCATCATGTTGGAATGGGAAAAACGTACTTTGAAACAATCAACATATTTCCGATTCTCTCATACTTACATGAGGTATTTGGATGACATGTTTATTTTATGGGAAGGCCCTAGAGACCAAATTGTTGAATTCATTAACTATATTAACAACTCAACCTCCTTTTTTGAGGTTCACATATAGTGTTAATGCATGTGAAATTTCCTATCTTGATGTTCTGTTGACAGAGATTTGTGGCTGAAATTTTCAGAAAAGAAACCTATTCCAATAGTTTTTTGCATTTCAACAGCTGCCACCCATTCACTCAGAAATGTACAGTTATTAAGGGGCAATGTGTGCGTGCAGCACGAATGGTGACAACTTGGATAGATTTCACCAGAGAATGCCTTAACTTGAAGGAAATGTTCTTGAGAAGAGTTTATCTCCCCAATTTAATTGCCAACATCATGAAGGAGGTTAGTGAGAAAAGGCAATGTGGGTATTTTGCACCAATTTTGGGCACCCCTAATACTGACCATCCCCATTTGACTGGGTTGAACATAACTGAAACAGTCACGGACACTGTTGTGAATGACCAAACAATTGCCCTTAACCAGGAAATATATAGGGGGCACCATTCCTCTGTTTTGAAGTAACTAATTACCACACAAGTATTTCAACTGTCTTCTCAAATGACGCATATATTATTAAAGATATTCTGTGTAAGAACTGGAATTAGTTGAGTAGTGACAGAGAATTTTTTTTAAATCTTAGGAGAAAAACCTGTGTGTGTTTTCAAGAAGGGCCCTAACTTGAAGAACATTTTTGAACGTGATAATGATGGAATCTATAGGAAGGGTCAGATGATTAAGTGTGGGGCATGTAAATTTTGCCCTTTCATTTTGGAAGTCAGTGAATGTGAAATTAATAGAACGAAAATCAAAATACCTGTGAGGTGTAGTTGTTTAACTGAAAGAGTGGTCTATTGTGCTTTATGTTCCTTTTGCCCATGTTTTTATGTGGGAAAGACAGAACGGAAGCTTAAAAATAGGATCAACAAGCACCTTAGGAATATAAGAGATGCTAGTGAAGTGAATGCACTTGCTAGACACATTAGTGAGTACAGCAATCACCAGTTCAAATTTGTAGTACTTGCTCTCCAAAAAAGACATAATGGGGGGGCAGCCTGGCCATAGTTACTCGAAAAAGCCGAGATGCTATAGCAATTACAACTTGATGCCACTCATTGGCCAGGCTTAAATGGCAGCCTTTCCATAAGCAGTTTGCTTATATTGAGGGCTCTTGAGATATGAAACATTCCCTTTAGATATGGATATGGTACATTTTTTTTTATGGCCTTCATACCTGTTATATGTATATGTACATGAAATTCATTCATTTGTTCCTAATGGATTTTTAACTGTAGGCATATTTTACTTATATGTTTTTATATACATACATTTTTTCAAAAGCATCTTAAAAGCATTTTTACATATACAGATATTTACATATTTATTCTTGTGTTTATAATACATAGTTTAGGGTGCTGACATTTGCACAATCAGTTTTTATATGTATTTTTATATATTTTGATATTTATACTGTTTTGTGCTGAAACATGTATGTGTAGTGTTTCAGACTTCTGTTCCAGAAGATTGTTTCAGACTTGGGAGTGGTTTTCACTAATCTAGGAAGTGATGTCATGTAAAATTTCCTATTTAAAACAGTTTACTTCCTTAATTTCCTTGTATCTGATGAAGTTCCTGCTTTTATTTTTTGGAAAGAAAGTGCTTGTACCTTTTTGTTTGTCTGAATAAAGAAAGCATCCCTGTACTGAATTGTACTGAACTGGACGTGTTGGCTTGATTTAAAGCACACATTGGAATATTTCAGGGCTCACTGGCTCTTATTGCCTGCATACTGCTTGTGCGACGATCGTCTTTTTTTTTTTTTTTTAAGGCTGTGTGGATTCAGAGTGACTTTGATGGGCTGCAGAGTGCAATTGTCTTTAGTTGTGGGTTAGTTGTTGGGGTGTTTTCTTAGTGGTACAGCTCAAGGGACATTGACGGAGTGAGCCATTTTTATTAACTTGTCTGGGGTCATTGGGATGGTCCTGGTACGGCTGAGCTACATAATTAGCCTTAGCCTGTGTAACTTACTGGAGCTGACTCAGTTGTCATTGGCAGTAATGGAGTGCTGGCCCTTGTATCTTGGCATTCTGGCTCCTAGCATTACTGCTACCTCCATACACAGCAGTATGGATGTTGAGTCTTGGTTCACAGGCTTGGGAACAGCTGTTTGTTGTTGCACATGTGTTGTTGACCGTTAACCGTCAGTGCTGTCTGGGTTCACATCAGTACGAGTCTTTTACATCACAACACATTTTCTGCAGAATGTTAGAGTTGCCTCATATTGTTTGCTCCACTTAACATTGATGTTTTGCATCAAATTAAGGCAGAAAATGATGGACTTCAGAGATTTGCGCTTCACACCTGTTGTATGCAACTGCAGTTGAGGTTGTCAAAACCTGTTACTCTATCAACTACCTAAGTTTGTATGAGTGATAAAGATTGCCTTTGTGTTTTACCTTGCTCCCATTGTTTGTGGCTTTGGCAGATGGTTTGCTGTAAGAGGTTGAGATGTATAGTGGTCACATAGTTCCCATTTGAATAGTCTGCTGCTGAGTCAGGTGGTGAGGTAGTTGGAGGTGTGTGGTTGAGGATGGGTGTCAGAGATTGTATGAGGTAGAGTTGTAGTTGTTGTTATTCAGCAGGGCATCCAAAACTGTGCACTGTTCTGACTAAGTTGAACTGCTAACCTTGGTGGTCTCGGCTGACTGGAATGAAGGAGGCGTGGCTCTCAGCCAGCCTGGACCATGGCTCGATAGACTACTGGACACTTTTAAAGTGTTGGTGCAGTTCATTCTCAGAGGGGAGTGAGACAATCACAATAGTAATTTCGCAGTGTTTATTCAACATGAACGTTTTTGTCATTTTGATGTTAGACTATGAAAATCTCATTTTGGGTTGGTATGCAATATATGCCTTTTCTACACTTTTAGTTAAATAGCCACAATGCATTACTGTACTTCCATCCAGTATAGCAGTAGTTTAGTTGATCGTGCATTATGTGGTGTTTCAGCAGTATGTTTGCTTTAATCTTACAGCATATATTGCTTGTGGACCATCCATGTTAACTGTTGTATTGTACTCCTGTTAACAGCAGAGGAGAATTGGGGAGGGGAGGTGGTGTGCATTTTCTGAATTGGGGGAAGTGAGTGAGTCAGAAGTTTGGAGTCATGATCTAAAGAAAAAAGGAAAAGAGCGGAATAATTGCAGTTGGCATTCTTTCTTTTCAGTTTTTGCTTTTTTCAGCAGCTGTTTCTGGGCCTGATCCCCTGGGTGGTGTCAGTTGTGTTGGTAGCTTTGCAGTGCATTCAGTGGTACCTTTGTTTATTCTTGGAGATGGGTTTGAGAGCATGTTTTGGAGCCCATAAAAAACATCAGTGCATGTGCAGTGAGATACTTAGTCCTGGTGGTAGGTGGAGGTTGGTGCGATTTCTGGTGCTTAGGAGCACCATTCCCCTTCACCACAGAGTAGAAAAAAAAAGTGATGTAGGTATTATGTGCTAGCGGGAGCCACTATTCATTGGGAAAATCTAGCAAAGTCAAGAGCTATTAGTGGTAATTAAGAAAAGAAGAGGAGTAGAAATAAAAGTATAACAGTACTTTACTGCAGGTTTGAAGGAGTGGGGATTAACGTTTTATTTACAATGTTTTCACTGGACAGTTAACACTATTCAAACATCATAGATCTCTGAGATCTTGTAGTTTACTTGACAGTAAATTGTCATTTGGAAGGTGTATACATCATTGGTGACATCAGTATGTTGAGAAGACTATTGCGTATGATCTAATAGAAATGTTTTATTTACAATGGGAGTGCAACTCATATTACTAGATAGCTTAATCCTGTCAGCATCAGGACAGTTTGCTTTGGTCAGAAGGGTTCAGCGTTTATATAGTTGTATTAGTTTTGCAGATTATTTCTGTTTGCATTAACCAAAAAAAAGTTGTTGCATGAAACACCATTAATTTGTTTAGCTATAATTAAAAAAGGGGGCACATACTTCTCAACAAGTGTGCCTGTGCTGACAGTTAGTGGGTGGGGTGGGTGGGGGGGGTGTTAGGAAGAAGTGCTTGTAGCATACCTGGGTACAGATTTGTGCAGAATGTCACACAAATGCAAAAGCTGTTATCCTATCAAATCTCTTAAGTTTCTAAGAGCAATATATAAAAGTCTCCCTAATTTTGGCCTTTGTCCCATTTTGTTTATGGCTTTGTTCAGGTTTCTTGCTCTAAGAGGTTGACAGGTAATCAATGAATGTCCAGGTCTTTGCCTCAGATTTTGGTCTACTTTACATAAATTTGGGGTTATCTGGCAGATGACAGGCAAATCATTAAGCTTGAAGTAAAAATGCTGACAGACATTTGAGTTTCAGGCTTTCTACCCTTAAGAAAATTCAAGCTAATGCAACGCAGGTTATCTATAAAATGTCTTACGTTTGTAAGACCAAAAAAAAATGGTCCTTAGTTTTGGGCCATTGGACTGCTTTTGTTTATAGCTTTGTCCAGATGTTTTTCTTTAAGAGGTTGAGATGTATGGCTTGTACCCAATGTTTCTGCTATTTGCAGTATCTGAACTTTGCTACTGTCCAGATATGGCAGAATGGATGGATTTTATTTCATAATTTAAGTCCATTCTTTGAACTTTGGAGGATTCTCAATTTTTGAGTCCCCAGATCTGACAGCTAGCTTAATGCAGAAGACATAGGGGTGGGTATAGTTATAATGGGTTTCACTCATTGACACAAGATAAAGGGTTTGATTCCCATCTTTGATTGGGGGTCACTGGGAGGGTTGCAGGACCTGTATGTATGAAGGGGCTGAATTGGTGAGCACAATAATTTTAATATCATCCCTGTAAGGCAGTTAACCTAAAATTCCTTCTATGAAGGAGAAGGAACATTTCTTCAAATTTTTCCACCACTTTCTCTGAGAGGTTAAGGGGAAGGCAACCATTAGCAGGAGAGCACAGATAGGGTCTCACTTTTGGCATTGGTCTAGGAGTTGGGGGATTGCCTGTGTTAAAAGTGGGGTGGGCAGACAGTTTCTGGGTGGGGGGTTTGGAGTTGTAGTGCTTGGATTCCTTGTGTGGTTGGGGAAGATAGTGTTTTTTCCATGGTGGTGAGTGCTTCTGCTACATGCACGCTTCTCTTCTGAAACTTGTTGGACATCTGGTATTGTTATGGTGGTGTTATGCTAGGTAAAACCTCTCCTTTAACATGGATGGCAGCACAGGCCCTGTAATCTGCTGTATTGGTAGAGGTATGGAATGGTTTAAATTTTCGTTACCCAGATGGTTTCTCCTTCCATCTCCAAGATGAGGAATGCTGCCTCTATAATGTGGAACAAATGGGTAAAAGGCAGAACTCTTGCTAATGGGCAACTATAACTAAGAAGCCTATAGGTTGGGTAAATTTGATAATTTTAATTCTAGAATAGGTCTTTAATGAAATCATGATTCATTTCTATTTACCATTCATATCAGTTAAATGGTTAACATGGAATGTGTTCCAGAGTGTTTTCACTGTCGAACTTTGAGGAACTTGAACTTTTATGACCCAGAATGAGTAATGTTCCTCGAAATGAGATTCTCTTGAAAGGTATGGCTATGTATGGAGGTATTTTACTCCTTGTCTTATTCGTCTTAATTTTATTGCATGGTACATGTTTCTGTAGAGCTGCTTGTAGAGCAAGGCAGCACATGGAAGGGTGCAGGCTTAGGGGTCAATCAAAAGCATTGGTTTAGTTACTGCTCCTTGTATCATAAATTGCTTTTGCTGCAGTATGTTCCTTCGCTGGCTGCAAGAGGATTTGCTGAGGATGGGGTGGAGCCAGGTTATTGAGGATAGGGGTTGCAGGTCTGGGTAACAGCTGTGTACTTGTTCAGCAAGATAGGCCCTTGACAGCCCTTAATGTTGTCTTAAAAGAAGTTTTGATTTGTATTTGCAGAGGATTTACAGTTTTCTTTTCTTTTGCAGATGGGGAACTACAGAGTGATCATCAGTCAGTGGCTTGAAGGAGGTGTACCTGATAGGCAACGGATGCTGCTGTGGTGGATGTTCCATCCTCTGGAGTGGTCAAGATGTGGTCGAAGATGGGGAAATGCAGTGAGTTAGCATCAGTCCATGAAACTCAAGAGTTTTTATCAGTTGATAGTCTTGAAAGGTGATGGATTCTGTTGGGGTGGATGTGCCAGTCTCTGAAGTGGTGCACAGTGAGATCACAGGGAATTCTACTTTATTGGTGCTCATTAAGGCATGTCAGAATTGCTGCGGTTTGGGACTGGAGTGGGGTCAGATGAGGATGAGGTATGTCAGCGGCAGGGCAAATCGGGTATGGAGATTCTGTACATTTATTATATTTTATTTTATTTAATTTCTTAGAGCACATATGCTATTTATTGGAAAATGGGAAGATCTCAGAAATTATACCCAACTGGAGAATATATTATTCAATGGAGTATTAATGTACCAGGGAGCCCAGTATCAAGTCCACAGCTTCATGGTAGCATATAAACCAACATGAAGCAGAGATAAAAAAATATGTTAGTTTCAATCCCCGGGATTCATGAAGCTCGGCGCAAGGCCGGCGGTAGGCTTGTGCCGACAGTGCGGTGTGAAGATGGTGCAGTAGCACCAAATGCATATTAATGAAGGCGCGCTGCCACCACAGCCACATGCATAGGAAAGGAGCGCGAGTGCATAGGGTGTGTCGAAGTGCTGCACAGAGGCGTGGAAATGCCAGCTGTTGACATGCAACCTAAAATGCTTGCATATAACAACTTGCAAGATAGTTATCACATCTGTCAGTGTCCATGGATACTGAAACGTATGCAAAGCATGCAAGATAGTTCCTGCAAACACAAAATGAAGAAGCAAACACAAATGCACGATAGGGAATAACGGGTCCCTATCCCGCGAACAAATGACATGGAAAACCGTGTGCCCGTAGTCCAACGCAGTGTAGATAGCTATACCAAGTGGAAGTGAAACGCATCATATGTTAGCGCGCCACCAATAGGTACATCCAGCCCAATGGTTAGGGTCACCAGCTGACCCATACTGTGAGGGAGGGTACACAGCTGGGCAGATGTGTCCATAACAAAATACACGATAAATTTACATATCTAGTGACCGTATGACCAAATCATATCCCACAAGGCATGTAATAGTCACATACAAAAGGTATGTCCGAATTTCACATACCAAATGTGACAGGAAATAGAATAAGCATGTAAATGAAACAGAAGGAGCATATAAACTGCTACAACAATAAGGCAACATGTAGGCTGAAAGGAACAGTATTTTCCGTACCGTTGACTGTGGGTACGTGTTGTCCAGTACAGTCAGATATGTGTACGGAATATATCTGATCCTGGACATAGGAAAAGGTGGCATCCTACCAATGAGTAGAACAGTCTGCCAAAATCCAGAAATCAGCGGTACAAGCCGAACTTCTCAGGATGTGTCACAGTTGAACAGGTATTACCTGGGTATACCAACCATGTAATGAAAGTTAAGTATGGGCGTGTACCTATGTGCGTGAGGTATAGCATGTGGAAAGCAAACATGGCAGGGTAGTCCACACAACCATACAGGTACCTGACATATGTAGGGTATGCAATGTGTTTCTCAGGCCATGTCATGGGCCAACAACCAAAGCAGTGATGTATGGAGTGTCAGGAATATGTGTGTGTGGAGGTGTGGGTAATGGTACAATCCTCTAAGGCAATACTGTGTCGTATGCAGAATAGGTGAACCGAAGGTGTATGAGGGAGCAGCAGTTGAAGCAGAAAGAAACACAAAAACATGTATAAACATCTGCAATACAACCAGACAGGCCATACTGTAGAACACAATCCCACAAACATATGAATATTAAAATGTGTGATACAAATGTATAGACATGTCACCAGCACATACCCACAGATTGGTCTTGATGGAACTGGTCATATCAAATGCAACACACCTGGATGCATAATGGACTACCCAGCATCCTCTCCACAGCACACAACCCGCTCCCATACCTGAACGTCCACCAAATCCAGCCATACTTGGCCTACTGGTTTGGTGCAGCCACATCTACACATAATGACCACTACGCATATGTAGTAGGTAGTGTCACCCTAGGCAATTTCAGGATTGCAAACTATGTATCCCTTGCATGTAAAACCCCCAGCACATTTTCATAACGCCAGAAGAATGTTCGGTATTTGTCTTATTTCGGTCTTGTTCAATTTTTGGGATATCCCTCATGGGATAAGTAACCTGTGTAAACATTAGAATGGAAGACACGAAATCCAGTCCTGTAGATATCTGGACACAAGTTTAAATGTGCAGTAGTGGTGCACGAGACTGTCCAGCCTTAGATGGTCATGCATAACCTACTACCCAGGATCAAACACCTGCCTGTGACGCATGTGTCCCGACACGAATAAGCGAGAGAATATATTGCACACATTCGCATAGTGGCACATGGTATAAGGGTGATGAAGGCACTGACATAAACAGGATACCCCCTGATCCACTGTGTGAGGGACAATTAATGTGTGTGTAGGTGTAACCTGACCAACAATGAAACAATGCCAAATGTCCTGTGATCGTAGGAAATAACTATGTACCATACTGCATGTAACAGTTGCCTAAAGCAGTCACGTCAGGATAGAATAAACGTAATTTGTACAAGAAAAAGGCAAACAACAAAAGTGCCAAAGGTATAAGGCCCACAGCTAGTAAATAAATGAATGTTCTAAACCTGCACTGACCGTGGCTATGTGTTGGCCCAAACAATCTGGTGTCCGCAGTAGGGTTACCATCTGTCTCGCTTTGCGAGGGACAGTCCCTCTTTGGACAGTTGTGTCCTGACAAAATACATTACAAATGGCAAATGTCCTGGGATTGTAGGACATAATTATGTCCCATATGTTATGTAATAGTTGCAGAAAATAATTATTGCAGTATCTACAATACCTAAATGTTACAAGAAACAGAATAAGCAACTAAACCGCTACAACAATAGGCTTTTATGTAGGCAAATAAGTAAAGTTCTATCCGTTGTACTGACCGTGGGTATGTGTCGGCTTGTAAAATCTGATGTGTGTTCTGAAAATGTCCCATCTTGGCCATTTGAAAAGGTGGCAACCCTAGTCCCCAGAATACATCCCAACCTGTACATATGACAATGTCAACGATACCAATGGTCAGAGCATTCACACAATAACTGGCCAGCCCCTTAACCACTCACAAAGCCAGTGACCTTTGGGGGAAAGGTGTTGAATGAGAATGACTACTTACAACAATGAAGAGTAATAGATGCATTTAACTGCAGAACATTAGTAGTATTACGAATCTGAGAACACCTTCCAAGTTAATAGTACTAATATGGTAGAAGTGTCCATGATTGTCCCTGAGTTGTCATAGCCTTGCCCCTGTCACTGTAGAAACAAGTCCCTGAGTATCAGAGAGGTCCATACACAGAAGTACACCAACCAGCTGTCACATCTGTTGACAGGACTATTGCATACCTGTAGTGAATTTATAACAGATGTCCAGAATAATATTCATTGTATCTATAAATGAATGAAATAGTCAAATGGGAAGGGAAACACATGGAAACCACCTCCCAACCTGCATTATGTAGTGGAATCACTCCCCGCCCTAACTTATGTAGCACCGACCCAATAATGTGGTCAGAGGTGCCCAAATACCTGCATCTGTAAACACAGGTAGAATGTTAAACTCTGGACTACCTCTGTCCATGTGCTACACCTGACCTTTGAACAGCACCAGGGCAGTTCTAGTCACCAGTCGGCCGAGCTTAAATACGGATGAACACCCTGACAATCAAACATGCATATGTGCGAGGACTATAAGCGTAGGAGTTATGAATATCCTTGGAGTGAGTAGACCTGCAGCACGTGTCCAGAGCAGTAGGAAACAGGGAATGTCCTAATTGTAGTACTGTGGTTTTCCCAGCAGGAAAATGGATGCCTGCTGCGTAAGGGAAGCGGTGAGGCGTATGTCAGAGAAGCTATGGACCATGGGTATACATATAAATCAGCCAGAACACCAATAGTGTAGTGGTTACAGCATCCGCCCAACATAAAGGCATTCCCGGTTCAAGTACGACTATAGCACATATTAATTGTGTAATGAATGCCTCTGTGCTGTAAAGCCAACATTTATACATGTAAAGGTGACTGCGTTCGCATGGGTCCATTAACCGGATTCCATCAAAGTGGTACTGTCATAAGGAATAAGGCACATGTAATCCAAAAGAAGTGCCTGTAAACATATGTAACTCAGAATAAGTAGATGCAAGTGGGCCTGCCCGGGTGTACACAGCTATTAGCATAGCAAATGTATGTTGTCTTGTACAGCTGTAACTTTTATATATATAGATAGATGTGTGTATAGATAAATATCCACAGACATAACAGAAATATGCATTTATATATCTACATATTTATCTATATATACATATATATATATATATATATATATATATATATATATATATATATATATATATATATATATATATATATATATATATATATATATATATATATATATATATATACATACATACATATATATATATATATATATATATATATATATATATATATATATATATATTTAGATATGTAAGGAATGCCGAAAGATGAAAGCAAACATAAGGGTTGTGAAGGGAATCCAGAGCAAGTAAGGAATTATGAAGTGCTCGCAGCGTATGTCACATAAAGCTGCACAAGTGTGAGTAGAGCATCGCTCTTCACACCAGAGGCAGGGCTATACCAGTGGCCATAACATTGTTGAAGTGCTATGTCAACATTGTAAACAGACGGAATGTAGTACATGTTGCAACCACCTACACTTGTAACCAGCAAATCGTTCGTAATCCATAACACCAGGAAAAGCACGTATGTGCAGATATGAATGGATTGTGAATCTGTGAATACACAAGGTGGTACAAAATGTGTGTAGGGCCCCAACACTCATGAGAGGGCAATGTGTAAAGGTGTGTCATGGCTGCGATATCAGGTGTATAATGGCTGTTATGCGTGGAAACTCAACACGGGTGTGCAGGAGAAACTATGGATATACGATTATGGGCACATGAGTGCTAGGGTATGTTGCGCCGGGTGCAATGGAGCGGCCCGTGGAGGTCAGCTAGTATGTAGGTGCGATTCCCAGATAGAGCGTCGTTTGCGTGGAGACATGCATGAATGGGCGTATCGTTGTCAGACGTTGTGCATCAGGTCTGGCAGCCCGGCACGTAAAACCTATACGCCACCCATGAGCGGAACGGAGTTCTGCTGTGACAACCCCAAACCGGGAAAAGCAGAAAGACACAACTACATGAAGACAACAATATGTTGACGTACAGTCACAGTAACACAAGCACACATCCTATCAACAGTAATAATATGAATGTGCACAGAAACAAACACAGTAGCAGGAATAATAGGCTGCGCATACGAGTAATAGGTTGAATGACACTATATCACATCCCAGTTAGCAGCGGCACCCCAGACAAGAAAAATGTGCGACATCTGTCCGCTGCATAACGTGCAATATACTGAGCACAAGTTCACCAGAGTGAAGTGTCGGTGTCAGAATGACTAAGGCAATAGTATGCTGTTGAAGCACAGATAAAACCAATACACATGTGTAAGTGTCCATGTCCTGGAAATGTATAGGTTAACGGACACACAGATGTATATGTATAGATAAAAACATATATATACATATATCTATATTCATTTACATACACATATATATATATTCATACGGATATATATATATATATATATATATATATATATATATATATATATATATATATATGTATATATATATATATATATACACACACACACAAGGATATACTACGGATAAATATAGATAGATATATATACACAAACAACAGGTAGTGATATATACACATACACACAAAACAAAATATGTATGTCAGTGTAGATATACACATGTACATAAATAGGTTACTTCACAGCAATTAGGGGTAACATATTTACAGCCCAGGCATATGTGACTGGGAGGTCCAGTAAATAAACGTTGTACCCCCCACATCGCCCAGCTAGGCTGGACAGACATACAGACAGGCAATACAGATCAATACACTGCCGCTGTCCAAAACACCGGTAGGAAAAGACCAGTGGGAGAGTTCTGCAAGGTCTACACTTTAAACATGGATAACGGTGTCCCTTGCGGGACCCCAAAAATTCAGGGTACATGTGAATCTGCTGACATTATTACAAGCAGGATGTAGGTGTACATGGAACAGTAGGTTGTGCAAGTGTGATAATACATGGGTTGACAAAATGTACGACATGTGTCCCGAGATGGGGAGAGTGGGCAATGTGTAGGGGTGTGCTTATACCCCAGCTGTGCTCGCAGTAAGTATTTGTCACGACTGCTGTAGAGGGGTACTAGGTAGGTGGACTATGGGTATGCATTAATGGGCTTAAGTGTGCAGGTGCTGGTTGGCAGAAATGTAGTAGGCCCGCCCAGTGGAAGTCATTAATATTCCTATATGGGCATAGCATACACCTACATCTCCCAAACCTGAAGAGTACATCTACCGGATAGTTTGTAAACCATTGGGGGAATACATAGAGACCAAATCAGTGCCGTGTACCTGATTAGCATGGACGTCCATAGTTATATATCAGAATGTAACAAAGTCCAACTAAACACTGCCAAAACTAGTGATATTAGGTGAACAGGTGGCGGAATACAGGTAATGACAGATGACAACATGTATGAGTCAGAAACAGCATGTATCTCGACAAACGTGAATGAATACATATGCTCTGTGACTGTAAATGTGTCTGGTTAATAGAACCAATCGTCTAAGTGTGCCCCACAGGGTGTTATGCATTGTTCCTAATACAATGTTCATTCACACCCATTGGTATGTGAGTTCTGCTACTGACAGAAAGTGCATAATTTGCTGACCACCTCGGGTAGATGATAGCATAATAGAAGAGGTTCAACACCCATATGCCTGTGAGGGACACACCCGTCTGGGCAGTTGTGTCCTGCAAAATGACAGTTATGGCACATGGCCTGTGAGTTCGGGAATGGAGGCTATATAGTGTGTTTAGTGGTGTCAGACATCAATTTGTTATATCAGTAATAGCTACATGTAATAGGAAACAGTATTATCAATTATAATGCTACATGAATAAACTTAACGTATGCAAACCATTGAAGTCATCTGTTTACTACTGGCTGTGGGTATGTGTTGCCTTGACACATGTGATAGCTCTACATATAGGGTCTATAGGGCCGCCACCAGTCTGAATGGCCAAAGTGGAACCTGCTCTGTAGAACTGTCAGATGTACCAGGGCAGAACATAACTACAGCCATGCATAGTACAGAAATATACATATCGGAACAAATCAAAGCGTAGTCGAGTAGCAGTATAGTTGCTTATGCTACTACATATGACATATCGACATGTCAGGTATACAAGACCTGTAACAAGCAACCAGTACAGACACCTACAACATGAGAAGGTCCCCTAATCAGGACAGTTGCAATGGCTAGAGTATTGTCCATACCCCTCAACTGTCCCTGAATGTCAGGTACGTCCCTGAGTTTGACTGAAAGTCTAACTCTGTCCTTCTTAATCCCTCCTAAAATTATTGGCTGTTGAAGGAATGGTGGTGAATTACACTTACTGACTAATGACAATAAGTAAGAGTTATAAACAACTGTTACTTCAGAATATGTGTATTAAGTCATATGCTTTGATTCTGTCAATGTGTCAAGTTAATAGCACTACTTTTGTAAAAGTGTCCCTGATTTTTCTTGACCTGTGCCTGATTCTGCAGAAATGTGTCCCCGATTGGTGGAGAGTTCTGGTATTGTCACATGAGATGTGTGATGAGGGACTGTCCCATCCAAAGTGGGAAAAGTGTCACTCCTACAGTCTCCCATCGTGCAATCTGAAAGGTGGTCAACGTGCAGTAGGTATGCGGTAGCATGACTCGGCAGACAGCTGCTTTAACAAACTCAAGTCACATGTCAGCATTGCAGAGTATCACTTCCCATGTATCAGGCAGATGGGAGCAGATCATATGAGGAACACGCATATAACATGATTATGTCACTGGACAGGCCACCGAGTCCGTACAGTCAAATGCCTGCTGTCGCAAAATGGTTACACATACCCAATACTGTAGTCATGTAGTCCGATGTAATACACATCACAAGGGATTGCACACACCCAGCGTGAGTGACAAATGTAAGCGGAAATGTCGGAGAGCGAGCGGCTATAAGCGTGTTTGTCTACCAGTATGCCAGTAGTGCACTGTCAAAGAAATGCAGAGTCTAAACGTGTATAAGGTGCTGTGACCAGAGGTCAGCAGTGCTTAACACTGTGCAAACCCATGCACAACAGCTCCCACCTGCTGGACTGTGCCTTACTCGGTCTGTATCCAAAGACGTCAGTCTGTCCACAAACAAAGAACCGCCCTATACACGTGATGGTAGAAGTACCCTGCACACATAGCTCATGTGAATTAACAATAGACCATGGCATATGTACAGACAATAGACCACACAGACACCATACAGCACAGACATCCAACATTATAGCAATGTACTGGCAGATATGTCCGGACCACTGGTGTATGCATGCCTGGCCGTCCTGTGTTTCAGTGTGTGAGCATGCCCAGTATGACTGTTACACATGTTGTCGACCTACAATACCGTCATACCATCATGTGTGTGAGCATGCAAAGTATGATCAACTGTATTGCATGTGTCACATGTCCAGATAGTTAGTACTGTGTTGCTGCCCCCTCCATTCTACACAGACAGGTGTCATGCTGTGTCTGCAGGGTAGCTAATGGTCATGTGGCATTGACAGCTGCTACATGTCTGCTTAGCGTGGAGGGACATGCAACCACAACCACAGTCCTACACAGCACCGTGGGTGGTGCACATGACTCTCATTTGTGTAGGTGTGATGCGGGGCACAACCAACAGTTGTACACATCTGTTGCTACTGTACTAGTATGCCAGGTACTCCATGCCAGTGTGTGGACCTACCTAAATTGCTGGTTGGAGGGATACCAGGGTACGTCAGTTCCCAGCTATAATTACCAGCACAGCGGTGTTGGACATCCTAGCTTACACAACCTACATCAAACTGCCTGGCCTGCTGTCATCTGTGTGTGTCTTAGGGGGTTGGGGTCATTCATTGGGCATATCCATAGGCCATCGTATATCATTTGTCTGTATTGGTCCACATCTGTCCAGCTGCATTGAACATGTGTGGGCTGTACGGACACACATGATGGTCAGCCCATAATCTGCAGTGGGTTAGGACACCCTGTGTACTATAGGCTACCACTGTGACCCCCGTATGTGCTACAGAGGTCATGGTGCCACTATGGATGTGTACTGTCTGCTGCCCTAACATTTGGCCACCACAGTCACTTGTATGCTCACATACATACCATAGCAATGGGTAAGTACACATTCTAATACAACTGCCACTTGTTAGGTCAATAGACATACTCTGGGTGTGTTCCGGACTTGAGGACAGTGCTGGAGTGCTGCCTATGTCGGATGCACACAGTGCACCTCCTATACATGGTCGAGCACAGGTACTGTCATGTTTGGCATCCATTGTACTGTGTGCGGGTCAGAGAGGGAAAATCTGTGGGTACCTACTGTGTCAGTGCATATGCCTTGTGTTGCCTCTTTGCCAAGGGCAGGTTATACTGTGCACGGGCTTTCGCCGACTGTGTCCTACTCAGGTAGTTCCTTCACCAAGTCACACTGTGCCTGTACAGGCCTTGGCAGTGGTGTTGGGCTGTGTGGCCCTGCCCCATGCTGTTCCTGCTGCAACTGTTACTGCAGGATAACATTGTGTAACATAGCAAATACCATAACAACTTGTATGCATGTAGCTTGTGAATACTGCAGAGCTCCAACGGATGTGTCCGGATACCAGAACTGTGAACCGAGCATCCCAAACACATGCACAAGTATATGTCTTGCCTGTGCATCCACCTCACTATGGTGTGAGTGTTCAGGTGTGTGTGCATTGCTGATGGGTGTCATCAGCCACTACACCAGTGTTTACCCAGCATCCCCCACTAGGAGACTGTAGGGGATGTCCATATAGGCATTGGTGTGCTACAGCTGTGTCAGAAGCCATATATCGGACACATCATAGCTTCCAGGGCAGACAGCACACACATTCAATCTCATGCCCTGGCCATCGCATATGGCCTAGCTGTTGGAGGGTATGCCCCTGCAGTGACTGTAGGCCCTACCCCACTCCCTGGGTGGTGCTATGTGTGCAGGCTATAGCACCTAGCACCCCAGGGTAGTCATCCATGTAGTTGAACAGATGCATATTGCTGGTCCACTAATCATGTGAGTTGAGGACATGTACGTGCTCACTAGCATGTGTTGACATGGCATCTGTGAACTGGTGCAATACTCTGGATGCAGATGCCTGTGAGATACCCATGATATCCCCAGTTGTGCTGTGTGAGGTACCTGTGGCTAGTACACCTAGGCCAACACATCCCATGGTATCCACTGTGATGCGTTTCCCTCGGCCTGTTTGATGTGTCAGGTATGGCAGGCACAGGTCAACAAGCTGCTGTAGGAGGTCTCTGTCCACCCCTTAGTGCTCCAACATCCCCAGCCCATGTAGCCCCTGGTAAGTCACCCTCGGTCTATAAAGTCTTATGTCACCCCAGTAAGGGTTGTTCGGCAGCATATACATCCTCACTGCCCCAGCCTCCTGCACATGTTGGTATATGTTGCCTGCTGCAGCCCATGTCATTTGGTTGGACTGTGTCGTGAAATGTCTCTGCAGGTATACACCGGTGGTGTAGAGTGTGGACGAAACTTGTGTGTATGCTGCTTGCTCGCATTAACGTACTGTTCATGTGCGGGCTGGCCATGTCATCTGCTGATTGTGCTGATCAACACCTGTTTGTGTAGCCTGTACACCCTGACTACCCCACCACTGCTGTCATCTCTCCCAATGTCACCAGGCAGGTATAGACACACCTCTAGCTTAGGTGTGCTAAGGCAGGAGCACTCCCAAGGCACAGTTCTGCACTGTACGTACAGTATGCCTGACCCCCCTCCCATGCTGTCAACTATATTCGAGAGCTGCACCCGGCTGACTACACACATACACTCCAGGGACCAGCAGCACACCCTGGTGATAAATGTGATACACCATAGTCAACCTCTTCTGCATAGTATAGTCTTCTAATGAATAGTTATATGACCCATACCGAAACTCCAAATTATTAACCACTGCTGAGTGTCGCTCAGATCCGTACACAGCTGGCAACAGGTGCCTTAACATCACCATATTCGATGTCCCATGGTCTTCCCAGGAACAAAATAACCGGTGTCTACATGACTACAACCCATGGCCCTGCACACTACAGACGATGTGCTTTACCACCATGCCATGGCAGATATACATAGAGCCCAGGTTATCACGTACAGCTCATCCGGCACAAACATTCAATAGTGCTGATGTCCCCAGACATATGTTCACATCTATGTCCCCCTCTACATTTACATATATCATATATATTATTTGTATACATATATACATAGACATATATATATATATATATATATATATATATATATATATATATATATATATATATATATATATATACACACATACACACATATACATGTACACACATATGTAGATATGGCATTTCTATCACAACAGCAGACCACATGACAGCAATGCATTAGACAGGAATGAAAAGGAAACTACATGTGCCACCTGCATCATTTAATGTTGTTACTATCAAGGCATGTGTGTTATGTTGCGTCACATGGGTCAGACCATATCAAGGGTAAGAGTAGGGCTGCTGACAGTTACTTACCAGCCCTATTGGGGAATGTATGTGTTGACAACCCAGTGTCTTGGCAGAATATGTGGGCTGTGGACACTATATAGGTCAGCAACAAAACAAACTGAACACATCCCGTAGCTAGAAAGGCAATGGTGACGACGTCCCAGTGACTCGTACGGAGTTCAACCAGGTAATTTTGATGTTAACGCAGCTCACTAACCTTGTAAAAGAAAATAATGGCTGCAACATTTCTCCACCCGGGAATCAACAACATGCTATTGAGTCAAAGAGGAAAATCTCCACCGACCGGTGCATGTGGAACTACTAGCGGTTCACATTCCTTGCTTCCGCTAAATTCCAGTGTACCAAGGGTATCTAACAGCGAACATAGTGAAGGCATGCTTCGTTCAAAGAACAACAGACCTGAGAAACAGCTCAAGGACTTTAATTTTACCACTTGGGCAGGTCGGCAATTCATATTTAATCAAGGTACTGTGTCCTCTAATAATCATAGCACTATTGAGAATGATTTTAGTGAATTGAAAGATAAACTTTATGCGTACAAAAGTAATCAACTTGAGATCGAATACTTAAGGGAGTGTGTCAATGTGAAACGTATACCGAACGGTTTGCGTTTTTATAAGTTCCCTAACAATGTTCAACCGGGAACTTTGTACTATAAGAAACTGTGTGAAATCTTTGACAGAGCTGGACTGGAGGTTTTAAACGTGATGATTTTGGAGTATGAAGCGAAGGCTGATACTCTTTTAAATGAGTTAAATGTTTTAAACAACTCCCTTGTTACTGACAATAACTTTTTGAGTGTGAAGTTTGATTATGACAATGTTTTTGATGAAGTCGACCAATTTTGTATAAAAATACTTAATCGTAAAATACGCAAACTAGATAGGGATTTAGCTGAATATAGAGAAGGAACAGCTTCCTAACAGGACCCAGTGGGAACACAAACAGGATAACCAAAACAATCAGAATAAGGGGCCTGACTATTACTCTAGAGCAACCCATGAACCCCTCCGTAGGAGTAAGAGGTTAGCTGAGAAAGGTAGAAAGAATTCCCCTCAGGATTTTTAGCAGCCCCCCGGCAGGACAGGGTCATGGGGACAGAAACAGCTCCCTCACACGTGGAACAACAAACATTGTTAAATGATACTCCTACCGCCTCCAAAATGGTACTATCACATCACAACAACCTTTCTATTACAGTAGGTAACAACCATTTCATAGTTAAAAAAGATAATTTTACTATATACAATTATACGGACCTGCAAATCACAGATCTGACTTTTGATTTATTCACCTGGGGATTTCAGTTTGTCCCCACACGTCCCTGTAATATATCTCAAATTCTAGTTGAGTTAAAACTTTTTGCTAGAAATTTAAATCTAGCACATTATTTTAAAGGACAGCCTTATACCAACAATGGGCATTGTAGAACTAGCACCTTTAACCCGCCTGTACATCCCTTAATTAAACTTTTTGAAGAATTAGTTGAGAAGGACCTTAGAATCTTACCCTCCCAAGGAATAGAACCACAGCTTGTTAATTTAAACGAACACGAAATTTGGTTTATTAATCATTTGAAGAAAGAAAACATCAGGGTCATGAAACCAGATAAGGGTGGCGGGGTTGTTTTGATGTATAATTCCAGCTATGATACTTACATCCATGACATGTTACAGGATAGTGAACAATATGAGATTGTATCCAGGAATGAAGTCAATATAGCCTTTTCTAAAATTAAATATATGCTCACTGACCATCTGCTTCAAGGAGCTATAAATGAGAAATTGTTCAACTATTTACATGTTGAGAAACCCAAAATACCAGTAATTTTCGGGATTCCGAAAATTCACAAAGGCTTGGACCCTTTGAGATTCAGGCCTATTGTCTCAGGAGCTGGAAGCATTACTGAACCCTTAGGCAAATTCATTGACTATGCCACAAAGCAACTTGGTCCACTCCTGGAACACGTCTGTAAGGATTCCTGGGATTTTCTTAGAGGTATTCAACCTTCCTTTTTTCGACCTGAACTCCTTATGATAACTATAGATATTAAGGATCTCTTTCCCAGTATACCACATCTAACAGAGCTCGAGTGGTTCAATGATTTCTTGACCACTGAAACCAACCTTAACAATAAAGTGACTGGCTTCTTAGTTGAGTTCATGGAAATCTTATTACAGAACAACTTTATATTTTTTAACGGTGAGCTTTTTAGACAAAAGAAAGGTGTGGCCATGGGTGCCTCTTGTGCCTCCTTCTATGCCAACGTAGTTTTACACAGATGGGAACGGATGTTCATTTTTTCTACTACTTGGGTTCAATATTTAACACATTACAGAAGATACCTAGATGACATCTGTATCCTGTGGAATGGCACCCTTAACCAATTTCTGGACTTTTTTAGTTACATCAACTCCACCACTCCTTTTTTGGTGTTTACTCACAACATCAATAAAAATGAACTTCATTATCTTGATGTGACCTTATACAAAGACTATAATAATTTAACATTTCTTTCTAAGCTATATAGGAAACCCACCTTCTCTAATTCATATTTGCATTTTCAAAGTGGACACCCATTTTGTCAGAAAAAAGGCATTGTTAAGGGTCAGTTTATCAGAGCTTCTAGGATGTGCAGTACTACTGTTGATTTTTTGGATGAAATACACTTTTTGCAGTCCTTGTTTATAGACAGGGGATATCCTTTCTCCCTCATCACCTCCTTAGCTAAGGAAGTGATTGATAAGAGAGAAACAAGATTTCCCCCACTTCTTGGTACAGGGCAACCTCTTGGTACAGACAGCACTACTGTGATACCTGACATTTTTCGGAGCAGCTTTATCTACACTTACTCTGGTAACTCTCCTGAGATCGAAGAGATTATTAGGAGGCACTGGCCTGTACTGACCTTCCATGAAGAATTCAAAGATTCACTACCAGTACATCCCAAATTTGTAAGAAAGAGGGATATTAACTTTAAGGAACTATTTGAAAGAAAATCTGTCCCCCAGGTTAACACCTGTAATTTACGACTAGGTACTTTCAAATGCGGGTCCTGCAACCAATGCCATGCTATTATTAATGCTTCTACTCTCTATATTTCCTCTAGGAACTTTAACATCAAATTACACCACCATTACACCTGTGGAAGCAACGGGGTTGTCTACCTAGGTTTCTGCACCATCTGTTCAAGCTTTTATGTTGGCAAAACCGAGAGGCCACTTAGGAAAAGAATCTATGAGCATTTTTATGATTTAAGTAAACATAAGGAGTCCAATGCATTTTATAAGCACTCCCTCACCTGCCCCGAGATCGATCTTAAATTTATTGTGTTTAAGCAAGTTATGCCGGATGCTAGGGGAGGTGATTGGGAGACAACCCTCGAATACAGGGAACTCATATGGCAACTTAAATTGGATGCAGGCAGACACCCCGGATTGAATGACAACATCAATATAAACAGTGTCCTTAAATTAAGAAAGGCCCGATTATGAGAAGTTACTCATTGTTGACAATAAATCCCCATGTGGAACATGACAAACAATTTATTTTAATTTATTCATTTATTTTTGTTAATTGTTTTCACATTATTTTATATTTCAGACCAACATTTACTGTATATATTGAGCACACAATATTCTAATATTTTATTATTTAGGGATTTCTTTCTAAATATACGTTTAAATACACATTTACATATACATATACTGTGTATTTTCTGCATTTTTTTATATTTTTTGATGGTATTTTATGATGGTCGTGACAATGTTTTGACATCTTGGACACTAATATGTGCCTCAGAGGCATTAGTTTTTAGTATTTATTTTCATTAGTATTTTTATTTTTATCATTATTATTTATTTATTATTATTTTTTATTTTTTATTTTTTTTTATTTTTTATTTTTTTATTATTATTTTCATTATTATTATCATTTTTTTATTTATGTATACTTCAATTATTATTTATAATAATTTATCTTTCTGGCTTTGTTAAGTAATTTGTTTCACATGAATACATTTTCACAAAAGTACATAAACACCTTTTTGTGACATTATTAGGATGTTTTTGTCTCAATTGGTTTGACACAGCATCGGTTTTTATGTACCTGGTTTGTGACTTAATAATTTAATAATTTAGTAATTTAAAGTTTTAATTGATTAATTAACAAGCAGCCACAATGTATTTAAAGCTTTGTTGCACTTTGTATTTTCAACTTGATAAAGCTCGGCAGTGACCGAGCGAAAGCACTTGTTTTTACTGCTCCACAATAAAGTATCAGATTGTTTCCTGAACATTTTTACAAAGTATTAGCTTGCCTTTGGTTTGGCTTCCTGCCTTGGATTTATTTTTCTACATCCCGCAGCTAGCCACCCACAGATACCAACACATACGTTATAACTGCCAAACACACACACCTGCCATGCCTTAGAATTGAGCACCTACCTGTCTAGTCTACCACACAACAACATTATGCAGTAACAGAATGTGCTATCGAGATTACTGGTACACAGCACTCCCAAAGGCATACTTCTAGGTGGATGACATCATCCACAAAGGCAAAGACGCTAATAGGGATGTATGTGGAGTGAGTAGTCTAAAAGCATTACTCTGTCCCCAGGCAGCTGGAAACACACACACACACACACACACACACACACACACACACACACACACACACACACACACACTTGACATGGCTGGGAGTCGAACATACACCTAACTACCTTATCACACTACAGCATTATGCAGTTACAGAATGCGCTATTGAGATTACTGGAACACAGTACTCCCAGAGGCATACTTCTAGGTAGATGACATCATCCACAAAGGCAAAGATGCCAATAGGGAATGTATGTGGAGTGAGCCGTCTAAAAGCATTACTCTGTCCCCAGGCAGCTGGAAGCACACACACACACACACACACACACACACACACACACACACACACACACACACACACTTGGCAGGGCTGGGAGTCGAACATACACCTAACTACTTTATCACATTACACAGTTACAGAACACACTATCGAGATTACTGGAACACAGCACTCCCAGAGGCATACTTCTAGGTGGATGACATTATCCGCAAAGGCAAAGACGCCGATAGGGAATGTATGTGGAGTGAGCCATCTAAAAGCATTACTCTGTCCCCAGGCAGCTGGAAACACACATACACACACAGGCACACACTTGGCAGGGCTGGGAGTCAAACATACACCTAGCTATCTTATCACACTGCAGCATTATGCAGTTACAGAACGTGCTACCGAGATTACTGGAACACAGCACTCCCAGAGGCATACTTCTAGGTGGATGACATCATCCGCAAAGGCAAAGATGCCGATAGGGAATGTATGTGGAGTGAGCCATCTAAAAGCATTACTATGCAGCCAGGCAGCTGGAAACACACACAGGCACACAATGGGCAGGGCTGGGAGTCGAACATACACCTAACTACCTTATCACACTACAGCATTATGCAGTTACAGAATGCGCTACCGTGATTACTGGAACATAGCACTCCCAGAGGCATACTTCTAGGTGGACAACATCATCCGCAAAGGCAAAGATGCCGATAGGGAATGTATAGAGAGTGAGCAGTCTAAAAGCATATTACTGTCCCAAGGTAGACGTAGACAAACACATGGCAGTGGTGTGAGTGGGACAACTGTCCATCTATAGAGCAGTATTACAACACTACATAGATACGAGACGAGCCACAGACAGTAGACCCTTCAAGACAGTCAACCAGTGTGTTCAATGTAGGCATCCATCCGGACGTGGAAAATGGACATCTGTTGCCTGGATGACCACCACCGCTATACAGGATGTCAATGGCCATGCCCATACACAGAGGCACATCACTGACACAAGGTGTCACTGGGCATGCTCACACACTTAGTATTACACGTCCGTTTGGAATGTACTGTGTGTCCATCTACACAACGGCGTACTCTGCATGCTCACACACATAGCAGTTGCAAAGGGCCGTCTTGCATGCACACGGATTCTAAACACGGAAGGACACAGTTTGGAATGTACTGTGTGTCCATCTACACAATGGTATATTGGGCATGCTCACACACTTAGCAGTTGCAAAGGGCTGTCTTGCTTGCACACAGATTCTAAACATGGAAGGACACAGTTTGGAATGTACTGTGTGTCCATCTACACAACGGTATATTGGGCATGCTCACACACTTAGCAGTTGCAAAGGGTTGTCTTGCTTGCACACAGATTCTAAACACGGAAGGGCACAGTTTGAAATGTACTGTGTGTCCATCGACACAATGGTGTACTGGGCATGCTCACACACTTAGCAGTAGCAAAGGGCTGTCTTGCATGCACACAGATTCTAAACACGGACGGCACAGTATGGTGTTACTGTACCCACGTACATGAAGGCCACTCACATGTACTGACCAGTACACACTCAAGAGCCATCACAGATGTCTCAGGTACAGATCACAGAGGTAAATGCTGCAGTCTACTATGTAGCCCTCAGACATCACCATGTCATTGGACCAGCAACACACAGCCATACATTACCACAACACCGTGTGACTCATGACCAGTGGACTGTACATAGGTCTACAGCAACTGTGCAGACTACACATGTACTGACAGGGTCCCATCATGTGTTATGCAATGCAATGATACCACTGTACATAACCAGGTTGGCTCTGCACATAACAGGGGCCCTGGGTCTTACACAGCTGTGACAGTTGACCATTGCTGTACACCAAAGAACACACATGTTTGGATATGACATACATGTAATCGCAGTGGATATGTGCATGGACCACACACACACACACACACACACACACACACACACACACACACACACACACACACACAAAACACATATGTACGTAGCATAGCTTTTGCTGTCCTCCGTGCAGACAAGTGGCTACAGCAATCACACGCATGCAAATGGAAGGTAGGTCCATGGCTGTTGAATGCTAACAGTACATGAGGCAGCAATGCTGACTGAGGACACATTCCCTCTGTACTAGTTACCCATGACACCCATCATATCATACAACAGTCCATGTGTTATGTATGTCATCACACATGTCCACCATTTGCAATGCATACAAACATGGCTACATGACAGGCATGTAGGACCAACACACATGTACATGTAGTGGTGTGCATGCAGCTACCATGCATGTGCAGTAGCTGATGTATGTAATTCATCTGTGCCCAACTACAACGTGCAGTTGCAATGCAGCCCCATCATTAACACCTGTATATGGTGAGATACTGACAGTACAGTAGGATTTACATCAGGTATGGATGGATGTGTGCACATAAAGTGGTGATCCACCTTTGCAGATGGATGTTTGCTGGGGATGGCTCACAGGTGTGTCACACGCCATCCTACCATTACATGTGCAAACAGTACGCTATGTTACTGCTACTTGACGGTGAAGACATAAAACCTACACAGCGGTCGGGTGTTACTGACTGTAAGTCACTTGACACCTATAACACTTACATCTTCCAGTGTGCATATAGCAGCACAATTGCCGGAGGTAGCGTTGGTACACATAATGCAGCCAATACTGCTGCATGTCTGTCAGACGTATCATCATATAGCAGGTGTATCATTCACAGTACTGCCATGTGTGTTTTCTTGTGTGACCATATATGCCACATATGGTGGGGAATACATCCCAATTGTTACACACCCCTGTACATTGTTATAGAGATCTGTACATACTGCAGTGTGGAAAGCATGACGTAGGCAGGGGTGGTGTGTGTATCACACACATGTCAGCTATCCATATGTGAATGACATTTGTGTGTGTGTGTGTGTGTGTGTGTGTGTGTGTGTGTGTATGCATGTATGGCTGTCTGGTGCATGGCGTAAGGGTGTATGCTACCATACAGAACAGACAGGATCCCTAACCCCTCATGGTGATGCAGGCTACTACCCTGTTGATGCCATCGGTCTCAGCCTTACTGGCTACCTGTACATGTTCATTCTCTGTGTTGCATCATGTGGGTGCACAGTACTGTGAGGGTGATTACCACATAGGCAGGGGTCCTCACCTCAACACTATGGAGTGTGCGTTATAGTGTTGTTGACCCCGTGAGTGTGGGCATGTTCCTGTAATGTGACAGGGTATTACTTCTACACAATGAGGCCTCATGCTATCAAGTGGCCTCTAACGTTATCATCGGCCAGAACACTGTGTACACCCCCTCACCATGTCAACATACCTGTGATGTGACCTGGTATGGATGTCACATCTCTAGCCACTGTAGCCTATTAAACAGCCCACATGCTTCTGGATCAGTAGATGTGTGGACATCTGTGGTATGTTAGCCTTTCCAACAGTCAGGTTGAGGCTACGTATAGCATGCTGATATTGCCATACGTGCCTGTGAGTACTCCACATTTACACATGGGAAACTGCAAACACTGTTACTTGTTGGCACATGCAAGTAGACCATAGGGAGGGAACCAGGGCATCATTACCAACATGCTGTTACTGTTGTTACCAAGACACATTTTGTGAACATATAACAATGCATGATAAACCTGTACTACATGGTATGTCTGGTGCATGTCAACAGTACACAACTAATGTAATATACACTTCTCTTACTATTCTGTTCACCCTGTTCATCAGACCATTTGAGCATGTCCCTGCACCGATGGTGTGGATGACAGGGATGCGGCACAGGCTTCATCATATGCACAGGGTGATAATGTTTGCCAGTGGCATAGGCTGCACCAATGGATGACATCATGTGTGTGGGTAAGGGCCGGTGATCTGATTGGACATGTGTGGTCGTTATGCATTTGGGTGTTGCGGTGCCCTACAGATGTTTTTGCCATGTGCGTGTATGTGTGCACACAGTTCTGCCTTTTGTGAGGCCTACACAGGGGGTATTATTGACAGCTCCAGATTGTACAGACCAGGATGTACAGCTCACTGTGTCCGGCCATGGCCACATGACCTGTGCCTGCCAGGGGTTGCACGGGCACTACCAGGCAGAGGTACAGATTGGCTACTGTCCGATGACACATGTCCACTGGAACCGTGCCCCCGCTGGGAACAGCCATGTCCACGTGGCCTGCTGTGTCCTGGTGTGGACAGCGCAGCACCAGCTGCAGTGCTACTGCTATCGGCACAATGGGAGTGGGCATGTGAGGTGGCACACTCATGTTGACCTGCACTAGGTGGTGTAGCTGGCCTATGTCCACATGGCCTATGCCTCACTCCTACCAGATGTTCCAGCACAGACAGCTCACACTCGCAGATTGCCATGCCACTGTAATATGGAGCACATCATCATGGAAGTCATTCACAGAGACATTGGTGGCCTCCAAACCTTTGATACCACCCAGTTTGGATTTGTTAGGGCCAGACCATGACTCCTACACCTGGTGGCATCCTTTGAGACAGTTTCCAAGGTAGTAGATGAGGGTAAGGAGCTCCACACAGCCTACCTTGTCCTCTCATTGGCTTTCAACACCGTTCCCCTTTCTGGTATTGTCAACATACACATCCACCTACACATCAACCCCTATGCCATGAGATGTTGTGCAGAGTGGCTCACGGACAGGACCCACAGAGTGAGGATAACATACCCTAGTTCCTACTGTCAGTCAGTTACAATTGGTGTACCCCAGTCCTCGGTCATAGGGCCCCTCATGTTTGGTATATGCTTCTCTGAGGTACAGGCTAGCAGAGAAGGACTTTCCCTGAATAGGTTTGCAGATTACTGCAAACTAGGACCCATGCTTGATTCACCAGCTGATACAGACATCCTCCATAAGGGTGTCACTGTGACGGATACCTGGTGTCGATGATATGGCCTCAAGATGCATGCCACAAGGTGCATAGACATCCCCTTTGGATTACACCAATCACCCACTGACTATCACATAGGTGGTAGTTCCCTACATACATAAGACATTATAAGGGATATTAGAACACATGTAGATAGCACCCACTCCTTTGATAACCATGTTGCCAAGGTAGCTGGATATCCTTATATGTGGCCACCCTAATCTGTAATGGGTTTGTAGCCGGAACAAAGGCAGCCATTGTACCTCTGTACTCCTGACTTATGAAACATGTTCAAGGGTACAACACCCCATTTGGGGTGTACCTTACGAAACAGCAATGGCATTAAATACCACGACATTAACACACCAAGAGGATTACTGACCTCAGAAGGATGACATATGCAGCACAACTACAGAAACCCCAACTGTACTCATTTGCATACTGCATACTCAGAGGTGATCTCTGCTGAACATACAAGGCCCATGTCCACAACAATATTGATGGATATGCTCCAGATAAGCAACATAAGCAAAAGCCACTGAGAGCAACATGCTCTGGGATATGTACCCAAACGCAACGATGACTAGGACGTACTGGAGAGATACATTCCTGAACCGGACACTCACATGCTTTGGAACATGATTCCTATGTACATCAGACAGGGACCCTCACTAGCACTCTTCAAGAGATACCTCGATGGGTGGATGGGAGACAGACATGTACGCCAGGGATCACTGCAGTGGCTGTACTGTACACAGGTGCAGGAGCAAATGGCTCTGCTGTTCACAGGCACAGGACACTAACCTAGGGAGGTGCTGCAAATGAAAACACTGTAGTTGGGCTTACGAATGCACTTGGCCAGACAGCATAGTACCTAACTATGAACCTATGAAGCTATTACATGTCTTTTGTGCATGGATAATTGAGTTGCTCTTCCATTTCAATTAGCTATCATTCTGTTACACTGTCTGGTGACTACAAGCCATATGTATCCTGTTATTGTGTATTGTACATGCCAATAGACATACCTGATGTTTGCATAATATAACAGCAATGCTATGTAAAATATTTGACATATCTACCTACAATACTGTACATTTCACATTTTTGCAACAATATCCCATAATGCAAAGCATAATTGCACAGCAGGCCCACCTTAGACATGTTATTCTCAGTTATACGCCCATACATATGCCTACTGTTACAGTATATCAGAATATATTATCCCCTGTTATGGCACGTACTTGTTGGACAAACCCTACCACTGACAGTGGCTGGAGTGGAATTGTTGTGTTTAAAGCACTTATGTAGCATCCCTTGTGGTGTATGAGGTGTTTACCTTGTGGCCCACAGCAGTACACACAATTTCTACAAGTGTTACTATGCTCAACAAAACATCACTACATAATACCTTTTCCCACTGTATGCATTGCATACACTTTCATTAATACAGAACAGACACTACATACACTAACATACTGAGTCTTAGTGGTCCGAGTTTACGAAAATATCTGTCTTACTCCTTTCCTGTTTCAACTGTTCTATGGTATGAGCATACGGTTTGAATGTATGGCAAGCCATACTTTTATACGTAGATACCAGTAACATGTGGTATCCTGTCACCAACTTGTGTTCCGGAGTAGATGATTACATGCACATAAGCTGTGCAGCTACTCCATTAGCCAATTACATGGCAACAGTGGGGTATAATTGAATACTCCATTTGGGCATTGTCCTTTTGCCCTACCTTCGAGGAAGACGGCTTGGATGTGTTTTTCGTGATGAATAGCAACTGATATATGGAGAGACACAGATATTTTGACTTCATGTCCCCCGTGGATTGTGTGTGATGGCTAGAGTATGTAGTTCTACATGTGAGTGTAGCTGTTATCGCAACCATCTGATACGAGACTATTGCAAACAAAACCTCTAATGTCGGCGTCTGTTCCATTGTACAACAGCAACGATTTCACATAGCGCCATTACAAGTGTGGCTCTCACAAGGTATGTTAAGGCTTCTGTAGATGTCATTGAGTGAGTGGATGTTTGTGATGTTATTACAGTCTGTATTGCAATTTTTTCGGGTGTTGGGGAGATGTAGGTGGGTGTACATAGCAGATAAAGGTATGTGGGGACTGCATTTATACATATTCCATATGTGTGTGAGGGCTCCTTCCCTAATTGAAGACCTATCATTTAGTAGACTAATACTATGGTTATTGCAGGCTTATTCATTAAGCCATTGTTAATTGGTTCCTATATAGCATGCAGGTGATGTTGATCCTTCAATCCCTCCAGAAATACATCGATATGTAATGAAATGTTGCTACATTAAAGCTGTCTCGTGTATTTCTGTCACAGATATTTGCACTCATTGCAGTTGTGTTGGTGACTGAAGCTCTTTGGCTTGGGTTGCCACATTTTCAAATGGCCATAGTGGGACATTTGCAGGACACACATTGGATTTTAGAGGCCGACACATATCCACGGTCAGTACAAAGGATAGAACTTAACTTTTTTCATAAATAAAACCTTATTCTTGCAGCAGTTTAGTTGCTTATTATGTTTCTTGTAACATTTAGGTATTTTAGATACAAGAATAACTATTTTATGCAACTATTACATAAAATAGGGACATAATTATGTCCTACAATCTCAGGATATTTGTCCTTTTTAATATTATTTGTCAGGACACAACTGCCCAAAGAGGGACTGTCCCTCTCAAAGTGGGACAGGTGGTAACCCTATGCCTAAGGCCGGCTATGACCACACCTACTGTAATAATCTACCTCTGAGTTAGCACGAACAGACACACGAAGCAAACACACACACACACACACACACACACACACACACACACACACACACACACACACACACACACACACACACACACATTACAGTCCCATGGGAACACACACCACACTCACAACGCACACTTCCACAAACTACAGCAATCAGAAACTCATTTAAACACAGTACCTACCTAGACCGCAGCACCAGCAGCAATAACTAAATGTCCCTTAACATTGTGATAATACTACTCGCGGTTCTAGTGTTCCGGTACTGTGGTCTTTCGGTCTTTAAGCCTCGTGATTACGCATGCCGGTATGTAAAGCATTCGGTAGTTGGCAGTATCCTATTTATTTGTACCTCCATGGTTGTGTACATGTTGTTAACCTATCTATATATTTGCAGATATATGTATATCCATATATATCAACATATATCTCTCTATCACCCTTTCTATCTGTATATATATATATATATATATATATATATATATATATATAGAGAGAGAGAGAGAGAGAGAGAGTGAACACACCTTTCATTGAGTACATGGCGGTGTATACTATTTCCTGAACTCCGCCCTTTTGTGTTTTAACCTGTCACAATACACACCTGCCATCGGTACATCTCGGGTAGCTTTGTGGTAGGAGATTGTGTACATGGTTGCATGTTGTACTCCTGGCAGTGGTCGTTTTACCTCTCAGAGCAGACACTATTAGTACAAGCGTGAATAATGCTGATTTCACCTGTTCTGGCCATCTTTGACCGTGATCTGCGCGATATTCAGCAAAGCTTAGACCTGTTTTGCGCATATCCATGTAGTCATGTTTAAACTACGCTTACCATCACCTGCCAGCCCATAAACCCGCTAACATGTGCTTAAACATGCTCTAATGACCTGCATCCAACATCCATTATTCATGCCATCGGGATTACGTAACGGCCCTTGCAGGTCATGGAACCGGGAACATGCACGACATAGTCAGTGGTTTTACCACTTAGGCATCTGGGATATGCACAAGTGTTATAGTGTTTTGTATGTGGACTTTACTATGGCTGTTCCTCCATACTGCAATCAAATGTGTAACTCAGTTAGTTTACATATGGATGATACCTATTAATGGTATGTCCAAGTGATGTATAATGGATGTGCTCCAGCTATGGGAATCCATGTCACAGTGAGCCACACACTGTAATGTGCTACACCTTGCCACAACCATGACTGGAGAATGCTGGGGTGACGGATACCTGTCATGGGTGCTCCCCATGCTTTGGAACTACATCCCTGATTACATTATATGGAGCCCCTCATTAACATACCAGGGAATCCATGCAGAGTGGGTGGGGAACAGTGGTTACACACATGGATCCCGCAATTGGCTCTGCTCCACAGAGGGACAGTTAGTTAATCGATGGGGTGGTGACAGCAGACACATTTTGCCTAGGCTGATGAATGGCCTCTGACAATAAGGCATGTACCTACCGATGTACCTAGGAACCTATATATACATTATCAACACATGCTGTTAGCTTTGTTTACTGTTCAGATGTTGACTTACCTTGTTCCAATAGCTGTTGTGTGTGCAATAGTTGAGGGCTGCCTATGTAGGATTCACACAGTAGACCACCTATACATAACAATTTACAGGTGGTCATGTGTGTGTGCCATCCATTTTACTGTGTGTGCAGGTGGAGAAGTGTGTCAGTCCATAGGGGACTACACTGTCAGTGTATGTGCTATATGTTCCCTCTTTGCCAAGGCATGGGCATATTGGGCATGCCTCCATCTGCCTACTGGGGCCGGCACAGGGTGTTCATGGTCTGAATCCCTCTGTGCTTGTGATGGCCTTGGCAATTGCAGTGGGCTGTGAGGGCCTTCACCATTATGTCCCTCCTGCAGCTGTTTCTGCAGGATCATATTATGTAGCATGGCGCATACTATGAAGATGTGAGCACACGTGCCTGGAGAGTACTGTAAGGCTTCACCAGATATGTCCAAGCAATGGAACCATGATTTCAGCATCTGAAACACATGCTCTATGATGATTCTGGTTTGTGCGTGTGCCTCATTATGGCGTTCTTGCATGGGTGTATGTGCATTTCTGATGGGAGTCATCATCCATGGCTCAAATGCATAGCCAGCATCCCCCACAAGGTGGCCATATGGGATGTCCCCCCTGATAAATAAATGATACAGCTGTGAGGCATGCCAGATGTGGGAGTCATGGTAGCTTCCAGGGCTGCCAGCACACATGTCCATGCTAATGCCCTGAGCATTGCACATGACCTGGCAGTTGATGGAGTGGTATCCCTTGCAGTTTATGTAGTGCCTACCATGCTCACCTGGTGGTGACTTGATATGTATGTGCATGCAGTCTATTGCACCCAGTACCGCTGGGTAGTCTGCCACATGGTGGAAGAGATGCATATTGCTGGCCAACTCCTTCTGAGTTTGGGGGAAGTATATATGCTCATTGGCATGTGGTAACATGGCATCCAGGAACTGGTGGAGTACCCTGGATGCTGATGCCTGTGAGATCCCCATGATATCTCCAGTTGGCCTTTGAAAGGTATCTGTGGCTAGTATTCTCAAGCTTACACATACCTTTGTTTCCACTGGGATGGGCTCCCCTCTGTTGTTTCTGGATCTGAGGCGTGGCCGGCACAGCTCAACAATTTGCTCTATGATGTCCCTGTCCACCCTGTAATGCTGTACTATCTCCAGATCATGTAGCCCCTGGTAGGTTACCCTTGGTCTGAACACTCTTCTCCTCCTCCGGGGCCTGAGGTGGTTGTCAGCATCATCCTCCACACCACCTTCAGTCTCCAACACATGGTGATGAATCACAGCTATGGCAGCTCCCAACAAGTACATTGTAAAAGTTCCCCATCTGTTTACACCGATGGTGCAGTGTTTGGGAATACACGGGTGTGTGTGAGGTGCCTTCACGGTTTATACTATTGTGCTTTGAACACTGATGATGTCATAGGGTTTGTATGTACAATCAGAGCTGCAGGGTATCTTATGTGTTTTAACACAGGTACTGGTATTGTGGTGCCTTTGGTGTTAAATTACATTTAGCTGCTGTGGATCACCTCTTGCCCTTGACTTAACTTTTCTTAACGATTCCCCTCCCATTGTCGGGTATGCATCCAGCAGCCTGCTTTCTTGTTTTGTACTTTCCCAAACCAGGATTGTGTTGCGAAATGTGTTCTATAGCCGATCTACTGCAGGTTTGCTTTGCTCTGTGGTGACAGTTCTCTTTTCTTTGCAATCCGACACCTCCCTTATCCTGTTCTGCAGGCTGCTACTAGCAGCCTTGTTAGCTGCCGTCAATGGCCCACTGTGAGTTAATAGGTGTTAATTACTCAGTTGTACTCCAATTGCCCTACTGCGGCATTTCCTTATTGTCTTCCTGTAAACTTTCTGTTTGAGCTGTGGTGCGCGGCGCGTGCATCCGCTTACTGAGTTTCGGGCACTTTGTCATCCACATACACATGCGCTTTCGGGCACCATGTGTGCTCTCAGCTAAGCAAAGCTATACCTACATCCACACCCCTATCCTGCGGCTTTGCTTAGCAATGGGCAACCCAGATTTGCATTGCTTACAGCTACGGTGGCACACCCCACTGCTGATGTCATGTATACCTCCAGACCACTCCTCGGTGTTGTAGCACTGTGCCGTATGGTACATCCTTAGGCTGGCGGGACGTTTGCGATTCAATATTACTTGTCTCATTTGTATGACATTGACTACTAATTCATAGTTACCATGCCGAACACTGTCACAGACCCTTAGCAACCCTTGCAGCTTGGTTGTGGTGTAGCATGCATACCGTTGACTATTATGGTGAAATCATGATTTGTGTTACATTGCAATTTTATGACATTTGTATATATTTTCTTTGTGTTCCCATTTGTGCACACATGCCCTGCTGTTGTACTTTGGGTTACTGTGGCCATGACATTAAATGTTATTTTTTAAGTGTTGTGCATGTTTTGTTATGCCATTGCCTGTATATTTAGCCATTGGCATATGTTAACTTTGTAATACATGAGTCTGGTCCACTTTCATGGCTCCGATGTTCTGTTTGGAAAAATGTAAACCATTTTTTTTTGGTTTACATTTCTGTATGCTTACGCTATGCCTGCACCACTTCATGAATCATTATGTACCTTCATTTGCATGCTGCAGTACTGCGCATGGGGTGATTAGCATACCTGAGCCGAGAGCTGCGCAGATCTGGTGTACGCTGGTAGTGCACGTGGAATTGGATCGTACCTGAATCGCACGGTGGCTGTATTTGGCGTTATATCACTTACGCTACTCCTGCGCCTGGCGCAGGCTTCATGAATCCCAGGGTGTATCTGGAAATTGACATCTAACTGACACTGAAGAATTAAAAAGGGGGAGACATGCTGTGTTTGTAAAGTACAGTTATGTAAGTTAAACTTACCATAACAGTAGATGTTTGAATGATCACTCCTTGAAATGATATAACCCATATAGCTAAGGCTATTGCAGCAGTGATCAGTATGAAGAAGATCACATGAGACATTCTGTTGTATATGATAGACAGAATGCATGTTATCAGCTTAGAACTATTCTCTGTTAATAATCACAAATCTTGAATACTTGAGGTACGGTTCTCTGACTGGAGTTGCTAATGACTGGAGTTTTGTCATTTTGTTTGTATTTCATATCAATGGAAAAGCATCATTACATATTAAAATCTTTGACAGACCTTATTAACAATGTTTTAGTGTACTCTATAACAAGTAGAAGTAATATATATTCTCCTGGAATCATGAACAGTCCTTGCAAGAATAGTCTTTCCTTGCATGGACTGTTCCGTGTAGGAATACAGCAGCAGCGCACCCTACATATTAATGAGGGCATGCTGCTGTATTCCTACACCTACATGATCTGTGTACAAGTGCAGAGGGCATGTATAAGTCCTGCATGGACACTTAAATACACCCCCTGCACTGAGAAAGTGCCATACGGCATTTTCAGACAAGGAAGTAGCATACTATTAGAGCCTGGCTCTAATATTAGGCATTATTTCAGTATCCAATGACACTGAAATTTAAAACTGAGCATTTCAGTGTCCATGGACACTGAAATATGAAAAAAAAAAACATGCAATCCCTAAGAAGAAGCCCGCACAGTACATGACTGTCCCAGGAATGGCCAGATCCCTGCCCCACATGCCTACAACCTGCTAAATATATGTAATAATTTAATATTTATTTTAATTTTTTTTTACAATAAAAAAGAAAATTTAGGCAGACCGCAGTGGATTTGCGGGCTGTGGCACTTTGCTGAGTCCAGCTTAAATGCTGTTCGAGAGTCAAATAGAATTGTGAAGGAGAAGCTCTCATTGTTGATGTAGCATAGTGGTTAGAGCTCTGGTTTAGCATGTAAGATATTCCCAGCTCTGGCCTATATATTTTATGTGTGTAAGAAGTTGTAAATTAATTTTTATGAACTGGAATGATATTTGTAAGTCATATGCCTCACATATGGTAGTGTAGGGCTGGGAAAATGCCATATGGAAATGTCAAAAAATGTTTCTATTCTTTTTTTAAATAATTGTTTGTGGCCAGCTAAGCCTGCTGCAGCTCTGCTGAAACTAGATAAGGATTGCTTAAGCATGAAAATATAAGCAATCTTTAGCAACTGTAAGCTTTGCTTAGCTGGTTTAAGCCTTGCTAAGTGGATTTGCACAAAGCTAAGCATAGCTTAGCATATTTGAAAATTGGCCAATCACGGAAAGGTGCAGGAAAATGGCCTTATTTAAACTACACAGGTGAAAATACAGTCATATCTCTTCGAGTCTGATCAGGGCAGCAACAATGTCAGGCATAGGAGAGGGTGTTCACTTTCGGGTGCAACACTGGGGCATCCAAGAGTCCAGGGTCATGGTTGGACTCCTTTTCAAAGACCATGAAGCTAAACTGCTGCAGGGCCAGTACCAGGGCTCCTAGTATAAAGCAGAGGCCTGGGACCGTCTCCCCAAACTGGTGAGCAGGTGCGTCATCACTATGATGACCTAAGGCATAGGACGGGTGAGCTCTTGGCTCAATGGATCCAAAAGCCACGAGGAGAGGACATCCCAGAAGTTTGTAAGTATCCAGTCTGTGTATTTATAAATAATTATTTAAAAATTGTATATGTTACTGTACAAGTGTGCTTAATGTTCTTTTCCCATACAGCTGCCTATGAGAGGGCTGCGAACATTGATGCCCATGCACAGCGCTTGGTCCGACTGTGCCGAGAGTTTGGTGAGTACAGAAATATTCGTAATATCTGCTGTAATAAATCATAAATAGTAAAAGTTGCACTGTCTGTATATATAATTGTGCTCTAACTGTACTGAATAAATGCATGTGACAGGCTGCCAGTGTTAGAACTCAGTAGTGCCATCTGCTGTGTAATGCAGAGTTTTGTAGCAAACAAGTTACAATTGAGGAGAGGAAGAGTAGGATATGTATTAGGCTGTCTGAAAGAACCTGCTAAGAAACTGTTGTGTCAGAGCTACTGTAACAGTTACAAATGAGAAGCAGTCATCCTGTGCAGATCATGCAGCAATACTAACTGTGGATTTCTGAGTTATAGAATGTGTTGTTATGTCAAAAATAATAAAACTGACTACCACAAACTGTTGTCTTTCATTTGTCTTCTATCTGAAAAGTACAACTGTATAGCTGCTGCAGGATGCAGTAACTGAGGTGAAGTGATGTAGCACTGTTCATCTGCATAGTTCAGAATGTGGATATGAAATAACTGACAAAATGCAAAAGTAAATATTTTCATCAGTAATGTCTTGTACTGTGCTCCTGCCAGCATTGCCTTGTGTTAACCTTTGCATTTCAGCTGTATGTAGTCTTGAATGTACAGGAAAGTATGAGACACTAAGAGGTGCAAACTGCAAAAGTAGAGTGTGTTGACTTTTTTCTACATTGAAGTATGTTGTATTAAAATGTCCACATGTCTAGTTTTAATAATCTGCTCATATTGTGTAAACAGTAACATCAGCAGTTTTTTGTTCTGATTTTTGTTGTAGTTATTATGGAAAACAAATAAAAATACATTTGATAAAAAAAGTAGAGTGTGTAGAAAAGTATGTACTAGACAGAAATAACACAAGTAACAGACAGCACTTCCCCAGTATCTCAGTTTGATAAGGGCTAGATCTGTAGTTCCCTTTTGCACACACACACACCACGGTTCGAATCCAAGGACTGCTACTAACATGTCTTTCTAGTTTTACAGCTGTAAATTTGAATATTGGTAGAAACACTAATCTATTGTGAACAGATATTTTCCCCACAGGTAATGAAATATTTGCAGAAGCAGTGTGATGGGTATATGTATGAAATGTGTACAAATGTTCTGTTGAGCAGCCCCAGTCCTACAAATAGAAGCAGGCTAGCCATCTACACTATACAGTCTGGTCAATACAAGCCTCTCAAGTGTCACGCTGTCATGGATAGTTTTCCCTGTTGCCAAGAAACCTGTACCCAGATAACATCACAGTACAAGTATGCCAAAAGCACACTTACAGAACAGCAGGACAGGGAACACATTGTTACTTATACCAGTAAGTATGACAGGTATGAGTCCCCTACATAGAGTTGTCATACCTTGCCCCATAGTACTCCAGGTGCACATATGTACAGGTGTGTATGTGCTGTAGTAGCTGCATGGCCCAGGTAGAGGTTAAGGGAGGGCAGAACTATAGAGTATTGAACAGTAGTTTATTGAGAAGTAGCACTGAATGCAGTTATTAATGGAATTATTTTCTCTTCCCCCACTACTCATCTGCTCCAGTAATTGCACAAAATGTAATATGGGTATCTTGTTACCAAAACCTACTGTTGGGATCTTTGTTCCATTTTGGTTATTCTATTTAAAACTGTGTGCATACTAACATACCTTGTTGAATAACCATTGTTGTTGGCCTGTTGCCATAAATATAACCTGGCATGCTGTTGCAATCCCGACTGCCATTCCATTTCTGCATGTGTTCTGTTTGCCATGCCAGTGTTACAATTCCATTGTTCTGGGTCAATTGGAACACCCATGCATGCTGTGTCGACTAATGTTTAAATGTTTTTTTTCATGACTAACCAATATACCTTGTTAATTCTTATGCCATAGCAAATTCAGGAAGGCTGATCTGGTGGAGCTGCCTCTCCCACCCAACCTGGCTCAGGCACCAGGTCCCAGCACATCTGGAACCCAACCCAGACCTCCCTCATCTGCTGGTCCTGCATCACCCTTGAGTGGAACTGCTGCAGGGGATGGGGCTTGTCCTCCCCCCTGGACGTGAGTGCGGCGAGGATCTTGTCACCCGGCAAGAGATCCATGGCATGCTGCACAGTGTCCTCCAGTTGGAGCTGGATGAACGACTGTGCCAGGTGGAGGGCAGACTGATACAGCTTGAGGGGCAGCTGGCACCTCCAGCTCAGCCACCAGTACAGCCACCTTTGGGGCTGTGAAGATGTAGTGGTGACTGCCATTGGGTGGGGACATCAGTCCCACTACTACCATCTAGGGGTCTCATGGGCATCTGATTCCCAAGGACCCTCCCCATCCTAGGTGTCTCCCCCATGTGTCACACAATGCCCCTGTCTGCTGTCTTGTGTGTCTTGTCTGTCTGCAAATGCAACCTCTCCTTCCAAACGTTAATACCCACACTTACCTACACTCCTTCCCCAACATCCCACTCTCACCTTAAAAAAAAAAAAAAAAAAAAAGGCATCTGTCCCCAAAAAAAAAAAAAAAAAGACGTCCCATACATAGCTCTGCATTTTGCCCAGAGACATGGTCCCCTTACTCAATCTACTCCACTAATTATCATCATTTTATGTCACCCACACCCCTCCCTGTGGGGTGTGAGACTCTAAATTCCAAATTGCCCACAGTCATATCAGCTGTTGCTGTCGAAGAAATGCAGAGCTATGATCTTTTCCTACACCCATTCTGCACATCTGTAGCTGCCTCTCATCTTGTTTTACCCCTTGCTTGCCCCCATTTCACCACTTTCCTGTCTCTCTTTTTTCTTTTCTTTATTTAAAATTAGCATGGGTTTAAGAAGATGTAAGCAGAGCTTAGCTCCACTCAAACCTGCTTACAACTGCCTTAATCACTCTGTATCCAACAGCCCTTGTTCTGCCCAGCAACAACATAATCAGCCCTTGCAAGTCTTAAACCCAAGATCCTGCACACCATAGCTACAGCAAATTACCACTAAGACATCTTAGCTGTATATATTTGTGACATTTTCCAAACATATCGTTCAGTAGAGTCATTCATCAGTAGGGAAAAGATTCTGTAGAATTAGTCATGTTTTGTGTGTATACATATATATATATATATATATATATATATATATATATATATATATATATATATATATATATATATATCTAAAAATGTATATGTGTATGGAGAGGCATATACATATGGACAAATAAATACATAATATATGTAGAGATATACATATGAAATATATACATTTAGAAATACATATATAGATAGAAAAGTAAGTCAATATATATATATATATATATATATATACATATATATATATATATATATATATATATATATATATATATATATACATATATATATACATATATATATATATATATATATATATATATATATATATATATATATATATATATATATATATATTTATATATATATATCAATAAAAATGTAAATGTTTGTTTGTTCAAAATCTTAAATCTCCGAAAGTTCTTCACCGATTGCTTTAAAATTTTCATACAATGTTGCATTCGAATACGCGCATGTTTTTATATACCTACTATTGTATAGATGTCACAGGCTGCATTCGAATACATGCGTGTTTTTATATACCTACTATGGATTCTATATATTTGTATACAAATATGCAATTTTATATGTTTTTGTTATAACTTTCTTTCTTCTTTTTCAGTGCAATCGATCTGCTTTAGTTCATCCCAATAATGCCTCGCAGAAGATCAAACTTAGGTCATCGTACTCACGGAGCGGAAGCAGTGCGACTAGTAATTGCAAACTGAGGAAGAACGGGCATCAGCGAATGAACGAAACAGACAAAGAATGGCTCTAATACGTGCCGAGGAAGCAGCAGAGCGATGTGCAGCCAGACTTGAGGATGCACGGTTTCAAGCATGGCGATCACTTTCTGCAGCTTCAGATCTGCTTTGTTCTCCTCAATCGACACCAGCGGACAAAATAAATGCTTGCCTGAAATACTCTACTTTGTGGCGACACATAAAAATGTTAAAATTAACTACAAATATGCATGTCCAGCTGAAAAATGATCAATCAGCTGAGATATTCTCACATCAATTGCTGGAAATTGGGAACGGAATGGTGCTGGTTGATCTGACCCCAGGACGAATTTCATTGCCTCATAACTTCTGCAATTTAGTGACGTCAAAAGAAGAATTGGTTGAAAAAGTATTTCCCAATATTCAAACCAATTATAAGAATCATGATTGGCTGACGGAACGAGCTATTCTTGTGGCCAAGAACAAAGACGTCTACGAACTTAACAATATTATTCAGTCTAACATTCAAAGCGAGGCAGTCACATACAAGTCTGTTGACACTGTTGTAGAAGCAGATGAAGCGGTTAATTATCCAACAGAATTTTCAAATTCACTCAGTCTGCCAGGGATGCCACCGCACGTACTGCAATTGAAAATCGGAGTGCCAATTATCATGTTGTGAAATATCAACCAGCCAAAGCTTTGCAACGGCACGCGGCTTGCAGTAAAAAAATTAATGAGCAACGTCATAGAAGCAACAATCTTTACAGGACCTTTCAAAGGTGAAGATGTCCTCCTTCCTTGCATTCCTATGATTCCAACAGATATGCCATTTCAATTTAAGAGATTGCAATTCCCAATTCAATTGGCGTTTGCAATCGCCATCAACAAAGCTCAGGGCCAATCTTTAGAATTGTACGATTTAGATCTACACACGGATTGCTTCTCACATGGACAATTATATGTTGCGTGTTCTAGAGTCAGCAAACCAGACAATCTCTATATCTGCACAGACAATGGAACAACAAAAAATATTGTATACCCACAAGCATTGTGAAATTAAACATATTAGAAACGTGCGCTTTCTCTTTTCTTTCTTTTCCATTTAACTAGACTGAGCCACTGCAACGCGTGGCCAGGTACAGCTAGTATATATATATATATATATATATATATATATATATATTTATATATATATATATATATATATATATATATATATATATATACACACATATATATATATATATATATATATATAGAAAAACACCCAAGCGATGATCCCAACGTAAATGCAGAAAACAAATCCCAACCCGGAGCTTCAAGTAAATATTCAGGTAAAGGTACGAATCAAGCTAGTAGTAGTTCAATTCACATGCGAAGAGCAATATAAAGTCCAAGCAATGTTCCAAAAGTGCTTTAGTAGAATGTAGAACATTCATTAATGGTAAAACAACGGTCAAATAGTCACTCTAAAGTTGGTAAAATAAAGCCGCTAACTTGAAGCACAATATAACTGTTCAGAGTATTCTTCAGCAAACAGTAACACATCTACGAAAAACTGGATCACGTAAACCATGCGGTTCTATGTTAAAATATGAACTCCTTTATTGTGGTAAGCGCTTTCGCGGTGTAACCCACCGCTTCCTCAGACAAAGTAAAAATAGTCATCGAACACTTATATACAATGTTAAAAACAAATTAACGTATCATTAATTTAAAAAATCTCACCTCATTAAAAACGCTATAAAAACAGATAAATCCATGTCCCTTAGTGTAACCGGAAATTACGTCACAACGTATATACCGGGTGCATGATGCGAATCCTGCATAACAAATTTAAAGTGATAAAACCACATAGAATCACTGCTTAATCTAAGCGTTCTGTTAAACCACTTCCTATAACTACATATTCAATCAGGAACGCCATTTACCAGAAAAAATCTTACAATAGCAGCATCGCAATTCAGTACATACTGTGGCAGAATTAACACATGTCATATACACGATGGTGTCATTTAAGCAATATATCATGTATGAAATGTATAAAAAATTATACTGATTAATACATCATGCATTTCTATGTGAGGCATGCGAACTATTCAAGCTGCTTCTGTATAGTTCTGATTAACTAGATGTTCGCTATATTTATACGATGTTCTATAAATTGTATGACATACCAATAGTCACAGTAAATAAGCCATCACACAGTGCGGTGACAAAAATATTGTTACTATGTATATCTAAAGTGTATGATTGGTACAGAGCACATGTTAAGATAAACAAATTAAAAACACTCGGGCTAATTCAATATTAAACTAGGCTAAACTAAATCAATAGTATATTGGTCAAAATATAAAACTATGTTGACATAGCAATATAGCAATATAACAAAAGGAAATTCAATAAATCATGTTCAAGCCTATATATTACTTAAAATATTGCTAATTCATACAATATTGCTAGTTCATAGAATATGATACGAGATTAAATGAATGAGTATGAAAACACTTATGCAATTGATTGTGGCATGTTATATCAATATGTAAACAATTGTTATCTGAAACTGATAAATTATGTAAGGACTAAGGAATCTATTCTCATTGATATGCAAGAGACATTTGGTACGGACCATGTAGAGTACATGAAATAAACTAGTATAGTGATTTGTCTAAGCTAAATATAAAAAACTGATAAATAAAATGTGACTGTGGATTGTGTGGGAAAATGTAACAAATAGAGAACGTGACATGGGTCCAGTTAACAATGACAAGGGGATGCGAGATGGAAAACATGTGGGAGAGGATGCATGTCCTAATAGAGCAGATGGAAACAAATGGAGGGAGGAGTTTAACGTAGGCTCCTGCTTTTAAGATGCGGTTTGAGTGAAACTTTATCGTTAAGGCCCATACCCCTATGTGCCCCTAGTCTGAGGATCCAGCGGAGTCCTCTCCCACATGTTATGGCGCCTAGTTTGCGGTCATCTGCGAACTTTGTCAGCCACAACCCTCCCATGTTTGCTTTAACATCTGAGAAATAAATGCCGAACAAGAGGGGTCCCAGGACAGATCCCTGTGGGACACCACTTGTGACTGGCTTTGAGTCTGACATTGCTCCAGCGATTTTAACTTTATGGGTTCTGTCCTTTAGCCAGTTTGCAACCCATCTAGTGACATAAGGATTTACGTTTAAGCTGTTGAGCTTATCTATGATGCCTGAGTGGGGTATTGTGTCGAAGGCCTTAGCCAAGTCCAGGTAGGCTGTATGGACTGCTTTGCCCTCATCAATGGCTCTAGTGACTGTTTCAAAAAAGTCAACCAGGTTCAAAAGGCAGGATCTGCCCTTTACAAAGCCGAACTGGGTGGGGTCAAGTGTCTGTAGGTCCCCTATGTCTCTCTTTATGAGTTCCATAATGATTCTTTCCATAGCTTTGCAGACCAGGCTGGTTAAGCTCATGGGGCGGTAGTTTCCAGGGTCTGTAGAGGTACCCCCTTTGTGGAGTGGGACCACTGTTGCTGTACGCCAGTGTTCAGGTACATATCCTGTAGTAAGGCTAAGGTTAAATAGCATTTTTATGTACGAGTTTAGCTCCTCTTGGAGTTCACGTAGCACGCAACCCGGGATACCGTCAGGTCCCATTGATGCTGTGTTTTTAGCTTTGTTGAGGGCGGTTCTCACTTGGACATCTGAGATGACAGGGAGATTACATTCAGCTGGGATAAGTATTTCTTCTTTTGGGGGTAAGGGAGGGGAGAAATTTGCACTGAACCTGTCAGCCAGAATGTTGGCAATGTCTGTGGGTTCAGTGTATTTTTTGTTGTTGTGAACTAACTCTGAGCATCACCTACAAAAGACAAGCTGCCATCTATTCAAACCACCTCTGTCATAGACAGTCCATCAATGCAAAGCTAAAGAAGTGTGAGAAAAATAATAAGAAAGGATATATCTGTGACATATCTAGAAAAAGAAGGTGTGTGAAACAAGTAAACATGTAATTGAATGCAGTAGGTGGTCTGTAATAATGGAAAATATGGGTCTGAATGCATATGCCTCAACAAGACACTGTACTGATGTACTGCTGAACAGCACTAATGGCTATAGCATGTGGATCTGTCTTTAGTGACTAGGTCAGCTACTGGAATGTTGTACATATCCATATGTTACCTGTACATATAGCTATGATACACATTTTGTCTTGTAAATATAAGGCAACTATACAAAGCATGTGCGGAGTAAAGTACTGCTGCAGATGTGTGTGTTGAATTGTGTGTTATATACTGAGCTCATACCATTCAACTGTCCAGTGTTCTGCATACTGACCATATGTGTGCCTCATATTTGTAGTTATTCACCCATACAGTTGTGTCATTTCAGTCAAATCCTTGCCATATCTGTGAAGCTTGACATTACTACATCACCCTTAATTCTCTGCTGGCTTTTCTTATTCAGGATTGTCACAGTGTATCATCTGTTGCCATTTCTGCCTGTCCTCTGAATCTTGCTCTCTCACACCAACCACCTGCATCTCCTCTCTCACCACATCCAGAAACCTTATCTGAGACCTTCCTCTCTTCCTCTTACCTGGCAGCTGCATCCTTACCATCCTTTTCACAATATATTCAGCACCCCTCCTCAGCACCTGTCCAAAATGATATAATGCTGCCTCTCCAACACTGTCTCATATCCGTCCAACATGGCCTAAGCCTGTCATATACCCATTGCTTAACCTGTGCACCTGTGCACACCCAGTGCAAAACATAACATCTGTAACTTTGCCATGTGCAGCTCTGATCCCTGCCTTTTTGTCAATGCCACTGTCTCCAACTCATATAACATAAGTGGTCTCAATACTCTCTTGTAGACCTAACATATCACGTTTACTGGTACTTGTCTGTCACATATCACTCCTGACACTCTTCTCCACCCTCTCCATCCTGCCTGTACTCTCTTCTATGCCTGTCCTCCATAGTCCTCATTACTTCTGAAATGTTGATCCCAATCATTTGAACACATCCACCTTTGCCAGCTGTAGTCCATGCATCCTCAACATTTCGCTATCCTCCCTCTCATTCACACACAGATATTCTGTCCTAGTACTGCTGACCTTCATTCCTCTCCTCCCTATAGCATATGTCCACCTCTCCAGGGTTTCCAAAACCTGTTCCCTACTCCAACACAGATCACAATGTCATCTGCAAACAACATAGTCAACGTGGACTCATGTATGATTTTGTCTGTCAACCTGTCCATCATCATTGCAAATCAAAAAGGGTTCAGAGCTGATTCCTGATGTCATCCCACCTCCAGCTTAAACACATCTGTCAATCTCAATGCAGACTTCAGTGCTGTCACACCACCCTTGTACATATCGGTACCACTTTTATAAATATCTCTTCCACTCATGACTTCATCATACAGTACCACAACTCCTGACTAGGCAGCCTGTCATATGCTTTCTGTATGTCCAGAGAGACACATAGCAACTCCTGATCTTATCTGTATTCCACCAGTAGCAGTCTATGAGCAAACATCACATTGGTAGTGCCCTTTCCACACAACACCATACTGCTGACCAATACTCCTCACCTCCCTGAGTAACCTAAATTCCACTACACTTACCATAACTTCATGCTGTCACTGGTCAATGTTACCCCTCTGTAGTTATCACAGCTCTGCACATCAACCTCATTCTTAACACCATACCCATGCACTTTACCTCCACTACTCATGCAACCTCACACTTCCCAAGATATCATTAAACAGTCTGGCTAACACACCACTGCCATTTCACCTAAACAACCCCATGCTTCCACAGGTGTGTAATGTGGACCAACAGGCTTGCCAGTATTCATCCTCTTCATAGCTATCCTTACATCCTCCTTGTTAAGCGGTTGCACTTCCTGATTCACCAAACCCACATAATCCAACCTTCTCTGTCTCATTTTCTTCATTCATCAGCCTCTCAAAGTACACTGTCCATGTGCTCAACACACTGTCCTCACTTGTGAGTTTATATATCTCATCATCCTTTATCATGCTTATCTGCTGCACATCTTTACTAGCTCAGTGCATCTGTCCAGCCAATTGGTACAATTCCTTTCATCCCTCCTTAGTGTCCAACCTGTCATTGAACTCTTCATATGCCCATCCTCAGACTTTGCCACCTCTCTCTTTGCCATGAACATCATCTCTTCATACTCCTGCCTACTTTCCTCATCTCTATGACAATCCCTCTCCTTCTTCCCCATCCTCTGTCTCTGTATACTGTCTAGTACTTCCTCAGTCCACCAACAGGTGTCCTTGTACTGCTTCCTCCATCCACATGTCACCACAAGCACCTGTCTAGCTGTCTCCCTTACCAGCTCTGCTGTACTTAACCAGATATTTCTTAGATTGTCACTGCCACCCAATGTCTGTCTCAACTCTTCCCTGAACTCCACCTCACAAGTACACTTTTCCAGTTCACACCATTTGATCCTTGGTACTGCCCCCACACTTCTCCTCATCTCAATCACCAGCATCATCTTACATACCAACATTCCCTGCTGCCTAATTACACTTTCCCCTATCACCAGTTTACAATCTCCAATCTCCTTCAAACTGGCCCTCCTACATTGGATATATTCCACCTGTGTGCATCTTGTTCCATTCTTGTATGACACCCTATGCTCCTTCCTCATGTTATAGTGTGTATTCACTACAGCCATGTCTATCCTTTTTGCAAAATCCACTACCAACTCACTGTCTCCACTCCTTTTAACACCATACATACCCATCAATTCCCCATCCCCTCTCTTCCCTTCACCAACACGCTCATTGACATCTGATGCAATGACCAGTCAATCACCCTTGGGTACACTCATCACCATGTCATCCAACTGATGTCACATTTCTCGTTCTCATCCATCGCACAACCAACTTGCATAGTATATGTACTAACAACAGTCATCATTACACCATCAGCTTACAGCTTCAGAAACATCACTTTTGGCATACTGTTCCTTCAGCAGAAGCTCTACCCCCTTCCACCGCCAGTCCACACCTTGATAGCACAGTTGTGATCTGCCTACTATATAACCAGCCATAATCCCCTTCCATGTGGTCTCTTGCACACACACAATATGTCAGCCATCAAAAGGCCATCATATTCAGCTAGACTGGTCCCTATACCACTCATACTGCCAACATTAACAATTCTTAGCCACAATACCACCTTCCTAGCCTTTACCCTCTCTTCCTGTCATATGACTGTTGGACATCCTCCAGGGGATGCCTGTCAGTGCAAACACTACTGTGTTATTGAATGACTCAAGTATGTTACAGTAATATTAAGACATTGTCACTGATTTTGTCCCATTGCACCCATGTATGTATGGCACATAACTGGCATGGCTTAGGGGTAAATCACTTTGTCTATGGTCGCAAGGTCCTGGGTTTGAGCCTTGCAGGAGCTGTTTATTTGGTTGGGAGGGTGGCCTAATGGTTAATGTGTTTGCCTTACAAACACAAGGTGCAGGGTTTGAGTCTCACAAGGGATAATTGTCTAGGCTTAAAATGGCTCGCAAGGGCAGTTAGCCTAGTACTAATCTATGAACCTATGAACTTAATCCTGCAAATGTCCTGCTGTAACTGGTTGAGAGGGATGACAGTGCAGCAGGAGTGTGAATTTAGTGTGCCATACTGACATAGAACAGACATGTATATGATGTATTAGCTATGCACATGTCAGTATGAGTAGGTGTATGTGTCCACCTCATGAAAACAGACATGGTATGCAAAATGTCTGTTAAAACAACTGGACATGTTGTACATATGTGTAATTTTAGTTACTGTGCACCCAAAATAGTGACAATTCTACAGCTACTGGTTATTGTATTGCCCTGACACAGCCATGGTTATTACAGTAAGCATGATTATCATTACTAAACTGGAGAGGTGTCCAACTGTGTTATAACTTTATGGCCATGCCCACTACAAACAACAGACTGAACACATACATGACTGTATGGGCTCAGCAATACGTTACTTGTCATACCTGCCTACACCAATGTACAGTAATCCCCTTTACTGGCAAGCAGCATTACACAAACCACAGACTTAGTCCCTATAGTGGCTGTACAAGGTAAAATAGGGGCAGGAATCAACCTGGCATCAAGTCAGACATTGTCTGAACAAGCATATAAGGTCACAGGTGGATTACTGCAAGGCCAACTATGATTACAAATTGGAGACATCCACCAGGGACAATCACAAGGTCATCTTCCCATATGTGTGCAATCTCGGAGGCAACATACCAACCCAACCTAAAATTTTGACCAATCAAATTGCATATGCACACAACATAGCTACAGGCAACCTGATGCAGATAGGTTTAGGGCAAACATACCCCCCAGCTCAGCATCACTATAGGTGGATATGTACTGCACCCACACCACTCCCCTCTTCACCATTGAGCAGGTACATATTGCCTACTGAAAGGAAACAAATGTAAGTATCCATGGGACATCATATCATCCCTGTCTGCATCCCACATGAACTCAGGTATGTGCTCCCAGCTGCATTACACACTGTAGTCACACCAAGCTGCAGCACCATCCGGATGAAAGATGGCTAATGTTATCCATTTACACAGACCTGAATGAGGAATGATGGATTATGCAAACAACTTGCCCTCACTGCGGGCAATATGACTCATCAGGACCAGAGTGCAATGCAAGCTGATACTGTGCTGATAGATTACAGAGGTATGGTGTGGTTGTAAGTGTTGGCTACTGATATGGTTGTGAGTTTTGGCTACTGGTATTTAAGGTACATGTACTGGTACTGGACATACTGTTGCCAAATGTCTGGTGTCCTGAGATGTGTTTCCTTGTTAGTGTCTACCAGGTGCAATGTCACATCACTGGTGGGAGACCTTTTCACCAGCAGAATGCAACCTGATAATGGAAGCTATAATACAGAACCATGCACACAACTATGACTAATAGCCATATTTATGTGCATGTTCACTTGTGGTGGGGTTAATTGTATTGCATCACAGTGGTCACCACAGGGGCCTATCTGAAAATGTAACATTCCTGTAGCATACCTCACAACCTGTCAGTGCAAGACATTTGGACAGACACCAGCAAAATGTATTGGACAAACTGACTAAGGTAGGGACATGTGTGAAACACTACTACTATACAGTGGATATAAAATGTATACACACACCTGTTAAGATGCCATTTGTTTCTGATATATATTGATTGAAACCACAATATGTCAGTCCACACATTTCACAACCTTTAATGTGACCCATGACATGAACAGTTCACTTGTAAAACCAAGCATCTGGAATCATGTATTGCACCTACAAGCCTGGACAAGTGTGAGGGTAGCAGACATAGTATCAGTATGCTGTTTCTATCAGGTATGATACCTGATGCTGCCATATGTGTCAGTACACTCACTGTGGCCTATTTAGCAACTATATCACATACATGGGCATTGTTAAGGCAGACAGAGCACTAATAGGTTCCAAACATCTAGATGTTCCACACATCTGTACAGAGGACTGGTATGGCCTGTACAATGGTTTCACATGCTGCATGTGAGGCAGATGCCATTACCACACTATATAAAGTAATGGCATCAGGAGGTGGTCACCTGCCATGTATGGTACACACATCAGACTTGTATCAGCCACACACGATATGATCCAAACACACAAACACACACACAGTTGCCAGTATTGGGATCAGAACTACTGCCTATCTAGTTATTTCTACTATGGTGTTACACAGTTATCAGACATGCCACAGAGCTTATACAATTTCACCTACTCCAAAGGTACTTCTAAGGTGAATGACATCAACAGGACTACTAAATTGGAGTGAGAGGAAGTGTAAAGGGTGACACACAAGTCAAAAATGGTATAACCACACAGTATATGACACACACACACTTGCAGTATTGGGATGAGAACTACTGCCTATCTAGTTATGTTTACTATAGTGTTACACAGTTATCAGACATGCCACAGAGATTATACAATTTTACCTACTCCAAAGGTACTTCTAAGGTGAATGACATCAACAGGACTACTAAATTGGAGTGAGTGTAAAGGGTAGTACACAAGTCAAAATGGTATAAGCCACACAGCACATCATTCTCACACACTCACACACAGACTTGCAAGTATTGAGATTAGAACCCCTACCTATCCAGTTATTTGCACTATAGTGTTACACAGTTACTGCATGTGCTACAGAGATTACTTCACTTACAACTGGCCAAAGGTGCTGATAACTGCACATCTGAGGTAAAGTATTACAGGTGGCAGGAAGTCTGCCTTCAGTTTCTCCCATACATCTTGCTAGTTCTTTCTGTCTTGCACTTCAGATAACATTATAGCTTTGCACTTGAACAGGTTATTGTAACAATAAGTGTATCACACCCGGGAGCCATCAACAGTACTTGTTTATTACATAATTAGCCTCAGTACTTACTACTTACGACCACCCCTCCTAGCATGATTGAAGTGTGGTTTTCTGTGCTTTCACCCATTAACCTGGTGCACTTGTCCATTCTGAGGCACTGTTGCAACTGCCTCATGTACACAGACAACCCTCTCCTCTAAACTCCAAACACTCAGACCAGTGAGAGTTACCCTTATATCACCAAATGTGGGAATATGCACTCTCCAGCAAAGACTGGACTAGCTGGTCAATAGAATGAGATCAACACCTGCACCACACCATGTGGACCACATAGCTCACCATAATACCCACTATGACATCCCTGACATACACTGAAAAACTGCACACCCACCTTTACAGAGGCACTCAATGAACATTTACACAAACACCGCAGACCAGCACACCACAACGTAGCAGATGCCAAAGGACACATATGTCACCTACACAGTGTGCACCTCAACCTAAGCTCCTAAGGCTGACCACCTCACACAATACAGTGATAATGGTTGACTCAGTACTGCAGCACACAGATGTCCCACTCACTATTTTGATTATGGAGGAGGTAATACCCAACTGTTTATCACTTGCCAGCATCCAACACATGACACACCCAGTCAGACCGCTCCAGAACAGCTACAAGTATCACTCTGTCATCATCCATGTGGGTGTGAATGACATGCGACTTACCTCCTTGGGCTAAATGACAAGACACATTGTTGAACACTTGGATTATGTGGTCCAGACAGGTGTGACAGTAGCCCTGAGCAGTATAGTGCCATCACCCAGAATGATGCTGCAGTACTGTCAACAGATAATTGACTGCAACATTGGCTTACATGTTGTGCATCATTCTCAGGGGATCCAGTATCTCTCTGCTTGGGATAACATGATTGACAGACCTCAATGCCTTGCCAGAGATGTCCTGAATCAGTCAACCCTGGGTTTCCAGGTACCGTTTAAATGTCTTGCCACCTCTATAAGGCCTTATTAGGCAATGTTTCCAATCAAATTACCACTGTAACAGCTAAACATGTATGCAATCTGAGGGTTATGCAGCTCAACAGTAGACATCTAACTGTCCAGACGCAGTCACTCAAAGTACTCCTCAGAGTAGAGGACATTGATATTTGTGCTGTAATGAAGAGGTGGATCACAGCAGTAGACAGCAGCCCTACACTAACAGGTTATGATGCATTCCACAGCTGTCAGCTCCAAAACATGGACCACATCTCCACAGGTGGTGTTGTCTCCATATCCATAATGGATATTCACACCTTCAGACTAGTATCCCAGCATATTGCATCAGATGTACTTACAATAAAACTGACTTTGGTGAATAGTGAAATCCATACCATAGCCTGCTATTGGTCCCCAGCTATGTCCCTAGACTGTCAATGTACATTCCTCAACAACCTGGCATCTATGAAGGTCCAACCCAACACTGACATAGTAGGAGACTTCAACTACCCCTCCATCACTTGGGGAAAGTAGTCAAGCACCAGTACACTGGCCGAACGCTTCATGGAATTCATAAGTTCCAATGCCCTGGGCTGGCTCATACTGACCCCCAGTAGAGGATGCAACAACCTTGACCTGTGTTGATTACTTACATATGGGACTGTTGCTTGATCACAGTTGTCAATCCTTACCTAGTCAGATCCAAACATGATGTAATCAACATGGAGCTCAACATCTCACCCACACCCCTACAAAGGTAACCACCATGCAAAACCTCTCCAATGCTGACATTGCAGTCATAAAAACAGGGGTGGATGACTTAATTGCACCCATGCCTATGGGAAATAGCTGCATGACTGTTGCATCATCGACATATGCACTGCACAAACATGTACATAGATGCATGATACTAGCCATAGCCAACAGAACACAGACACTGTCCTCTAAACACTGGAAGCCATTGTGATGGTCCCCTGCCATTATTAATGTGTACAACAGAAGTAGGACATTGCTGCTGAAAATGGTGGTGTCCCAAGACTGGTGAACCCCCTTATGAGCCTCATACACAACTTGGGATCCCTCATGGAATCACCTACAGATAGATTTGCAGCAGAAACTGATGACAATCACAAAAGCCTTTGATAGTTATAACAACAACCTCCACAGCAATAATCACAAGTGCCGTGAGTTACTGCACAATGCTGATTCCTATCCTGACACAACATATATTGGCTACAGTCTTGCCAACACATTCAGTGCCAGCCTTACCCCTCTCTCCCCTCAAGGGGACGATCACAATGGCAGATGAATGCTAGGCACCCAGCATTACTGCAGGCCAGGTTAGACCTGCATTGTCCACAGGCAAGGATACAGCTTCCATGGGACCCCAACATATCCGTGGCTGTGTTCTATATTACATACAAAGAGACCTGGCACCACATCTGTGTGCCCTGGTCAGTCACAGCATCACCTCAGGCTTTGTCCTTCCAAAATAGCACACTGCTACATTCATCCTTCTCCATGAAGGGGTAGCATCTACAGACCCTGGGGATTATTGGGCCTTTAGCCTGACAAGTCTACTTTGCATGGGTATGGATGCATCATCAGGGACCTGACTGACCAAGATATGGTTGATCTCCTAACTCTGGATCTCTCACAGTTTGGCTTTATGAATGGTAGATCATGCTTGCTCAACCTGGTTGACATATTTCAGTGGGTCACCAGGGCTGTGTATGACAGTAAGGCACTGCATACAGCCTACTGCAATCTGGCCAAGGCTTCTGATACCATTCCTTAGTCAGGGATTATTGGCAAGCACAACACACTAGGCCACAACCCCTATATTAGTAGGTGGTTTGCAAATTGGTTCACAGAACACACAGTGTGACAGTGGCAAACTCCAAATCAGACTGGCAAGCAGTCATCAGTGGAGTCCCACAGGGATTAGTACTCAATAGTGTCCTGTCCATCATCTACTTCTCAGGAGTCCAGCCCAACACAGAGGAACTCTGGCTGACCAAGATCACAGAGGACTGCAAGCTGGGAGCTATCATGAACTCCACAAGTGATGCAGACATCCTACAGAAAGGCCTCAGTGAGACCAATGAGTGGTGTGGAAACCATGGCCAGAAGCTTAACACCACAAAATACATCATCATCCCCTTTGGTAAAACAATCAGTTCCCAGTAAGTTCCACATCAATGGGAGCCCAAGAAACACTGTAGGCATTATAAAAGATATGGGGACAAAGGTTGACAGCAAATTCTCCTTAAAACACATTGCCACTGTGGTCAGGAAGTCCTTCTATATGGCATATTGGATTACCAGGGATTTTGCATCCAGGAAGATAGAGGTAATGATCTCTGTCTACTATTCCCTCATTAGACCACTCCTCAAGTATTATGGCTCATTTGACATCTACCCCAGTAGACACCTCCTATAGCTGGAGAAGCCACAGAAGCACCTCACAAAGGGGTTCCTAGGCATTAAACACACATCCTACACAGACAGACTCAGAAGACCCAAGCTATTCTCTGTGTCATATTACCTAATTAGCAGCTATCTGTGCTTGACTTACAAAGCCATGTCTGACCCAGCTAGTTTAGAAATGCTGCATATAAATCCATCAACACCACACACTGTAGAGACTTTTACCTCAGTACCACAATTACCACAACATGCTGGTGCAGCAGGTCCTTCACCAAGAGACTGCACATGATCTAGAATACACTTCCCATACATGTCATGCAAAGCACCTAGCTGACCATGTTCCAGAGAAATCTTGATGAGTGGATGGGCAATAGACAGTTCAGTCCAAGGATCACTGCAGTGGCTATACTTGATACAGGCACTTGGATGTAACATTGGGTGGCACAATGGCAGGGTCCTTCTATGCGCTAGGCTTGTTAGGGCTCCTGGGCCATTACCTACTAGAGACATGTGAACCTATAAATGGAATGACATCAGCAGGACTGATAAAGTAGGGCAGTGGGTGGGAAACATATCATAATACTTCTACTTGCAAACATACATACCAACACACACATTTGCCTGATACAAGAGTAGAACCCCTGCCAAACTAGTCATTTGTACTACAGTGTTAAACATTTATCACACACACTACTAAGCCTACAGGGCTGACAGCTGGCCAAGGTTGCTGATAAGGGACTGACATCATCTGGACTGATAAGGTGGGGCACTGTGAAGTGTCGTGGGTGGGAATGGCATAAAACTGTTTAACCTATAAACAAACAAAGTCACAACTCCCTCAATCTTGCACACACAACTGTCAGAAATACACAGGCAGACACTTTTACATTTGCCAGGACTGAGACTAGAACTCCTACCTAGCTAGTTGTTTGTTTTATCATGCTACACAGTAATTGCATGCACCACAGAGCTTATGGGGCTGAGGCCTGATGGAAGGCACTTCTAAGATTATCGATATCTGCAGGACTGCTAAAGTAGGGAAGGGTAGTGTACTGAGTTGGAGTGGACCCAAAAGCTTTTAGTTGTGAACACACACACACACTTTTACTAGTTATGCACATTATCATGTTGTGCAGTTATTGCATGTGCCACAGAGCTTACGGGGCTAAGGCCTGATGGAAGGCACATCTAAGATGACTGATATCTGCAGGACTGCTAAAGTAGGGGAAGGGGAAGTGTACTGGGTTTGAATGGACCCAAAAGCTTTTAGTTGTGAACACACTCACACACACACACACACACACACACACACACACACACACACACACACACACACACACACACACACACACACACACACACAAACACACACATACTTTTACATTTGCCAGGATTGAGATTAGAACTCAGACCTAACTAGCTATTTGTAATAGCATGTTGTGAGTTATCACACATTCTACAAAGCTTATGGGGCTTGTCTTAACAAAAGTGACTTCTGTGGTGACAGCCAACTTCAGGACTGCTAAGGTGGGGCAATGGAAAGTGCACTGGGTGGAGAAGGCCTGTTTATTCCTAAGATCCTACTGACATTTCTCTAAGTGTATGAGCATGCCCAGTGTGTTCTTTTATAGTACATGTGGAACTCCATTTCCAGGATTGTTGTACTCCAGTCTGGTTTGTTTTGTGCTACAGCCATACCTCTCAACCTGTTGGTGCAGAATATCTGGAGATAGCCTATCCAATTGTGGGGACAATGGGCCATACAATGGTTGTGACAATTTTCTCTCAGTAATGTATGGGTTGCTATGGTTACAGACCTTGTTTTAGCAGACATATGTCATATATGCCATTGTCATATACTGTTTCAGTACCTGGTAACATACCTCCTCAATGTGGTTTACCAGAGAAATACAGGATGGATGATGCACACACAAGGTTTATGGGCCAAATGCTATGCATTCTTGCACAATACAGCCTGTTGAGGGGTGTGCCTACAAGCAATTGACTGTTGGTGCTGTGGAAATGGTCCAGCACCATGGTGATATATTACAATGGTGGAATCTCTGTGCATTTATGTTCTGGCCTGGTCTGATTTCCAGTCCACAGTTGGGTAATATAAGTCAGACAGGATCAGGGTGACAGCCAGACTCTAGATAGATTTGTAGGGGATAGGATATGTGGCAGGTATGTGTCCTGGGCAGATATGTTTGCCTATAGCTACCAGTACTTTGCATTGGGCTCTCCTCAATGGTTGACTGCACTTGGTGGGTCTTGTGTGTGTCAGACTGTTTGACCAACCTGGAGGTGTGTGTTTGTCACGCATATATGTATGGCCCACCTCATTTTGCTTGGGTGGCCACATATTGGGGTCAGGATGTTGCATAGGATGAGTGATCAGGGAGGGGTGTGTTACTTCCCATGGCTGTAGCCCAGGGTTCTGTGGATGCAGACATGTCACCATCTTCTAGGGTTAGCACTGAACTTTTTGTTTTCCTGTTTTGTAAGTCACACAGGGCTGAAGTCAGATATTATTGACAGTTGACACTGCAGTTTCAGACTTCGTACCCATCAGACATCCCACGATACTACAAATTATTCTATCAACTTTATAACATTATTAGAGCAGTATTTCACAGGTGTCCTTCTCTTTGGACCTTCATCACTCCAATATTGATGGCTTTGTCTCGATTTTTGGCTCCCTGAGGCTGACAGGTTTGCTCCTAGCAGTTGTCAGCATGGCCTTTCTTTGCATTTTGTGGACTGTGTTATGTTGGTGTTATGGACCCTATGACACTCCTTAAAGGGCACTGTGGGTGAGGCATAGGCATTTGCTAGAGGCCTGTAGGCCAGATGTGACAGATGCAGACCATCTGTACCAGGGCAGTGCATTCTGATGATCATATGTTCCCAGGCTGCCAGCGGGAGACACCCCTGGGATAGCAGCAGTAAGCTGATTGTGGGTGTTACTGACAATTCCTTTCTGTTACTATTGCGCCATCACTCTGGATGACAGCTGGATGCTGCTTAAATCTAGTAACATGTTACTGCATTTCTGTGGGACTATGGAGAGTGACATGACTGTACATGATACACATCTCCACAGACTGTGCTGATATTTGCTTAACATTTTGGTCCGATGTAGCATAGTGGTGTGCCCTATCTTTCAGACTACAGGCATAACAGTATCAACCACAGGTCAGATTGTTCTGGCATAGACATTTCTAGTTTCAGACTTATTAACTTTCAGAGCCATACTGCCACTGCCAGACCTGCTGTGATATCACTGTGTACAAGTCTGTTGGTGAGTATTTCATGGATGTCTCCCTGTGGGGGCATTTGCCAGGCATTTCTGTATGGTTGGCTACAGGTGATCTGCTGTGTGGGGTTGGTGGTTGGTATGGGACCCCCACCTTGACATCCATGCATGTGTCCTATGACCCCCCCCATTATTTGGCTCACCACATATACTGCAGTGGTATTTGTCAACTAGGGTTGTACTGCAGGGTGTGGGTAGGGCAGTACTGGGGATACACATCCTGCTGTCCCACAGAGCTGTCAGTTGTCTGCTGCTATTCCAGTTAGCCACTCCATTCCCTTACATGCTTGATCAATACCATAGATATGCTATCAGAAGATTCCACTCCATTAGTTTAATTTGTTACAGAGACTGGTTTACCATGTGCCTGCAGCTGTTGTGAGGGTGGTGCTTGAGGACTGACTACATTGGATGCACACAATAGACTGCCTATACATGGTCAGGTATAGGTGGTGTGATGTTTGGCATTCATTTTACTGTGTGTGCGAGTCAGACAGAGAGAAAGGGATCAGTCCTTGGGGCCCTACAATGTAAGTGTATGTGCTATGTATTGCCTTTTTGCCAAGGCCAGGACATACTGGGCATGCCTCCATCTGCCTACAGGGGCAGGCTCAGGATGTTCCTCCTCCGAGTCCCTCTGTGCCTGTGGAGGCCTTGGCAATGGTGGGGGGCTGTGTGGCCTTTCCCCATTTTGCTACTGCTGCAGCTGTTCCTGCAGGATCATATTGTGTAGCATGGCATATTCTATGACCATGTGTGCACATGTGGCTGAAGAGTACTGCAAGGCTCCACTGGATGTGTTAAGGCAGTGGAGCCATGACTTGAACATCCCAAACACATGCTCTATAATAATCCTAGTTTGTGTGTGTCCTTCATTATGGCATTTTTGTGTGGGTGTGTGTGCATTTCTGATGGGTGTCATCATCTACGGCTCCAGTGCATAGCCAACATCCCCCACTAAATGGCCATATGGGATGTCCCCCCTGGCAAACCACTGATACAGCTGTGAGGAATGCCAGACATGGGAGTTGTGATAGCTTCCAGGACAGTCAGCACACACATTCATGATAATACCCTGGGCATCGCACATGACCTGGACATTGATGGAGTAAAACCTCTTGCTGTTTATGTACATTCTACCCCGGTCACCAGGTGGTGCTTTGATGTGGATGTGCGTGCAGTCTATGGCACCCAGTACCTACGGGTAGTCTGCTACATGGTGGAAGAAACACATATTGTGAGTCCTCTCCTCACAGGTGGAGGGGAATTTAATGTGCTCCTCGGCATGTGGTAGCATGGCATCCTGGAACTGGTGGAGTATCCTGGACGCAGATGTCTGTAAGACCCCCATGATATCCCCAGTTGGAGAGCCAAGATGGCATTTATACTACTAGGGGAAATTTGAGTGGGGTATTGGAGAACTTCTCCTACAACACTTGTGGTGCATACATCTAACAAGTGAGGGCATTCCATTCCTTTCCTGGTGCAGTGATGGCTGGAGAATAATATGCAAAACATGGTGATGGAGGGTTGTGGAGTAGAAGTGAATGTTGACTCCTCAGAGTTGTTTTCAGATGCTGAGATGGAAAGAATTGATGTGGAGACACAAAAGGAATATTGAACAGAAGACACAGAAGATGGTTTTCAAATAAATTTGTTTGGATATTTAAAGGGTAAGGAGCGACAGACGAAAGATGTTGTTATTACAACCCTCCAGTTGGGAGGGTTGGGGGATAATATAGTGGAAGAATATGTAAATCAGATTGAGCCAGAGACAGGGAAGGATATATCATGGAGAGATGTGATGGAAAGGATAAATATGGAAGAAGAAGAAGGTTTGAAAAAAAGGGCATTTACAGAAGTGGTCGGTGAACAGAAGGAAGAAATAAAGGAGAAAAAGAAAACAGAAGAAATGAAAAGAAAGAAAGAAGTATATAGCAGGAATTTGGAGTGAAAAAGAATCAGAAATGAGCAGGTATGAAATATGGGATTGATGTGCCATTGTTGTGCCTTTAGTAATCAAAGCACAAGAGGTTAGGAGCTTTTATTTTGATTAAAAAACAAGACTTAGTGTGACATTTCTTTGAGATTGATGAAATAGTATAATTTTTTGGGGGAGAATATGAAAAAAAAAAGAAAATAAATATATCCATGGACTAAATATATTGTAAAGACTTTTTCCCCCATGAGATACACACAAAAAAGTTAATATACAATTTCAGACAGCAAACTGAAAAAAGAGACTGTTAAAAATATTTACTAAAGAACTTTTGCAAAGAAGTGAAGAACATTTATAAAGTAATTGATAATAGAGGACTTTGGATAGGGGCTTGAGACTGTACTGTCATTTTGATAATGGAGAATAGAAAAAATGCACATATTTTTAGTATGATTAATGTTCATGGACACAGAGCTATTGATAAGTATTGGGAACAACCAAAAACGTGTTTTTTTCTATGGAAAGCAGAAGCATTTTGTGAATAACTGTGATACAAAGAAATGTTATTTATGTAGGGAGAATGGTCATAATGCTAGAAAATGTGAAAAGAAATGGTATAAATGCAAACAGGACATTTATGGATGGACTGTGAGAAAGAGTAAAGCTTAGAATAAGAGGCACAAAATAGAAATCTGGAGTGAATCTGAACTAAATCAAAACCATCCACTATATTTGACAAAATAAGTATATTTTAAGCTTGCATTGCAGTTTTTTGAACATATTTTTTTAATTGGTGCTTCATTTTTGCTGTCTTACTGCTATGACTTTTTTTTTTGCACTTTGAATTTCTAGTACTTCTGGATTTCATAGCATAGGCTAGATACAGATTTGCTGAATCTAGGTTGTTTGGTAATACATAAGTACTAAAACCAGCCATCCTTCATTAAGAAGGCTCTCCTGCACCCTTGTGGAAGAAATGTGTAGCCCAGGACCAATCTGAGTTGGGGACTACTAGAAAAAGGCTCAGTTTTAGGCTTTCCTGTTGGTTAAGTTCTGTTAAAACTATTTAACAATGCTTGTGTTTAAGCCCCGCATTTGTGCGTAGCTGCGGACAATGCTGTGGGGTTTAGTGCTGCTATGTATAGATGCAAACACTTAGAAATACAATTTTACCTTGATATCTGCTAGAAAGCCCTCCTTAGCTCCACTGTTTCTCTCTGCACAATGCAGTTGTGCATTGCTACCTAGTGAGGACCTCAGTTGCACATTCTGAGGCATTGACACAATCTTCCACCCTTAGCTCTCCACAGAATAGCTGCCTTTGCTAGTCTCACAAGCAAACCCTGATCCATCTAGCCTATCACCACAAGTTATTACAATACCTACCTGCCATAATGGATGGACAGCATACTATTATTTCTCCAGCCAACCTGATTGGTATGGGCATCCTGAGGCAATGTAGTAATTGCCTCATGTATACTGACAACCACTTGCTCCTAAAGCAGATAAACTCAGCATGTAAGAGATGTAACTATATCATGAAATTAGAATCAGTCCTCTCACATAACAATATACAAGGCATACAACAGGTTGTCATCACACACAACTCCCCTCTCACACAAGATAAGGTCAAGACACCTAAGCTCACATATGGGGAGGTACTCACTAAGAGCCTACTAAAAGACCAAATACCTCCCCAGTGCAAACAACATACACATACTGGCACATGAACAGAATCCACCACTACACTTAGAAACACTCATATCAGTGTCTTAAACATTGAGTCCCTAAGGCAAAACACCTCAAAACTTAATGTTCTCGTCATAGGTGACTCAATATTGAGAAACACAGATGTCCCCTTCACCAAGTTGAACAAGGAGAAGGTCACGGTCAGCTGCCTGAATCAAGTGACAGGATCCACCAAATCATGCATGCACTCAAGTTGCTCAGAAGCAAATACCGGTATGACTCTGTTATAGTACATGTTGGTGTGAATGACTTGAGATGTACCTCTCTGGACGATATAAAGACAGACATGACTGAACTCTCAGATTATGTGTCCCAGGCAGGTATGTCCCTAGCCCTATGCAGCATTCTATTTTCACCTAGGATGATGCCACAATAAAGACAAAAAAATATTTATTTCAATCATTGGCTTAGTTTTCAGAGTCACTCCAGGGGGATCCAGTTACATTGAATATTAACTGAACTGGAAGTTTTGACTCTGTTTTGTCATTAGTGCTTGCTAGATTTTATTGCTGTTAGTAATTGCAGGTGGGGGAAGTCTCATTCATTGATAGCCTGTCACTGCCTATTTAAGTGGTACATTTAGGAATATTTTCTGCTTAAACACTTCAGCTTTGTCCGGCTAAGATCTAGCTGTATTCATCTGGATGTATAAGAGAATTTAAGTCCCTTTTATCTGCACATTTTTTAAATAATACGGCATTTAAATTGAGTTATTGTGTTACACTGAATATTAACTGAACTGGAAGTTTTGACTCTGTTTTGTCAGTTAGTGCTTCTAGATTGTATTGCTGTTAGTAATTGCAGGTGGGGGAAGTCTCATTCATTGATAGCCTGTCACTGCCTATTTAAGTGGTACAGTTAGGAATATTTTCTGCTTAAAAACTTCAGCTTTGTCTGGCTAAGATCTAGCTGTATTCAACTGGATGTATAAGAGAATTTAAGTACCATTTATTTGCACATTTTTCAAATAATATGGCATTTAAATTGAGTTATTGTGTTACACTGAATATTAACTGAACTGGAAGTTTTGACTCTGTTTTGTCAGTTAGTGCTTGCTAGATTTTATTGCTGTTAGTAATTGCAGGCGGAGGAAGTCTCATTCATTGATAGCCTGTCATTGCCTATTTAAGTGGTACATTTAGGAATATTTTCTGTTTAAAAACTTCAGCTTTGTCCGGCTAAGATCTAGCTGTATTCAACTGGACGTATAAGAGAATTTAAGTACCTTTTATTTGCACATTTTTCAAATAATACGGCATTTAAATTGAGTTATTGTGTTACATTGAATATTAACTGAACTGGAAGTTTTGACTCTGTTTTGTCAGTTAGTGCTTGCTAGATTTTATTGCTGTTAGTAATTGCAGGTGGGGAAGTCTCATTCATTGATAGCCTGTCACTGCCTATTTAAGTGGTACATTTAGGAATATTTTCTGCATAAACACTTCAGCTTTGTCAGGCTAAGATCTAGCTGTATTTAACTGGACGTATAAGAGAATTTAAGTACCTTTTATTTGCACATTTTTTAAATAATACGGCATTTAAATTGAGTTATTGTGTTATAATGAATATTAACTGAACTGAAAGTTGTGACTCTGTTTTGTCAGTTAGTGCTTGCTAGATTTTATTGCTGTTAGTAATCGCAGGTGGGGGAAGTCTCATTCATTGATAGCCTGTCACTGCCTATTTAAATGGTATATTTAGGAATAGTTTCTGCTTAAAAACTTCAGCTTTGTCCGGCTAAGATCTAGCTGTATTCAACTGGATGTATAAGAGAATTTAAGTACCTTTTATCTGCACATTTTTCAAATAATATGACATTTAAATTGAGTTATTGTGTTACACTGAATATTAACTGAACTGGAAGTTTTGACTCTGTTTTGTCAGTTAGTGCTTTTAGATTTTATTGCTGTTAGTAATTGCAGGTGGGGCAAGTCTTATTCATTGATAGCCTGTCACTGCCTATTTAAGTGGTACATTTAGGAATTTTTTCTGCTTAAAAACTTCAGCTTTGTCTGGCTAAGATCTAGCTGTATTCAACTGGATGTATAAGAGTATTTAGATACCTTTTATTTGCACATTTTTCAAATAATACGGCATTTAAATTGAGTTATTGTGTTATATTGAATATTAACTGAAATGGATGTTTTGACACTGTTTTGTCAGTTTGTGCTTGCTGGATTTTATTGCTGTTAGTAATTACAGGTGGGGGAAGTCTCATTCATTGATAGCCTGTCACTGCCTATTTAAGTGGTACATTTAGGAATATTTTCTGCTTAAAAACTTCAGCTTTGGCCGGCTAAGATCTAGCTGCATTCAACTGGACATAGCCAGACAAAGCTAAGCTAAGCTACTCAGCACAGACTCCACGTGGGCCAGCAGAGTAATCCAGGCTCAGAGAGCTGAATAAGCGACTTTTCTTGATACTAAGTATATTTTTTGTTGCTTTCCACATCTGAATACCTAGCGACTGTATTTCGCCTGCCTTTCTGTTACATTGAAGCTGTTTTTACTGCATTTAACTTAATATTGCACTTGGAATCCTTGTTTGTTACTATTTGACTGTATTTGTAGCAAATTCTTCTGTGTAAGCTGTAGTAGCTGATTCATAGCATTTATAAGTGTTTGCTGTACCTGTTTCTGCCTGTTTTGTGAAAAAAAAAAAGAAAAAAATATCTCTTGTTTTTCCTGCTTTACTAGTTTAGTCCAGTTTTAGAGTTGCTGATTCCTGGGCTTTGGTTGTAGTTCCTGTGTACTGTTTCCTTGCCTTATTTGGGGGAGAGGAAGTTACCTTGCTTACCAGTGGGAGTGGGAAGCATTGAGCTGCCTTTTGTCCAGTTTTGTGAGGTTTCAGCCAGTAACTAGTAGTTTATTGGTCGTTTTGGGCCAGTTTCTAGCTTTTTCCAGCCCCCTGGTATAAAACGTGGTAAACGCGCGTTTTTCAGCTTGTACCTACTCAGCACAGACTCCACGTGGGCCAGCAGAGTAATCTAGGCTGCAGAGAGCTGAATAAGCGACTTTTCTTGATACTAAGTATATTTTTTGTTGCTTTCCACATCTGAATACCTAGCGACTGTATTTCGCCTGCCTTTCTGTTACATTGAAGCTGTTTTTACTGCATTTAACTTAATATTGCACTTGGAATCCTTGTTTGTTACTATTTGACTGTATTTGTAGCAAATTCTTCTGTGTAAGCTGTAGTAGCTGATTCATAGCATTTATAAGTGTTTGCTGTACCTGTTTCTGCCTGTTTTGTGAAAAAAAAAAAAATAACTCTTGTTTTTCCTGCTTTACTAGTTTAGTCCAGTTTCAGAGTTGCTGATTCCTGGGCTTTGGTTGTAGTTCCTGTGTACTGTTTCCTTGCCTTATTTGGGGGAGAGGAAGTTACCTTGCTTACCAGTGGGAGTGGGGAGCATTGAGCTGCCTTTTGTCCAGTTTTGTGAGGTTTCAGCCAGTAACTAGTAGTTTATTGGTCGTTTTGGGCCAGTTTCTAGCTTTTTCCAGCCCCCTGGTATAAAACCTTCAGCTTGTACCTACTCAGCACAGACTCCACGTGGGCCAGCAGAGTAATCCAGGCTGCAGAGAGCTGAATAAGCGACTTTTCTTGATACTAAGTATATTTTTGTTGCTTTCCACATCTGAATACCTAGCGACTGTATTTCGCCTGCCTTTCTGTTACATTGAAGCTGTTTGTACGGCATTTATCTTAATATTGCACTTGGAATCCTTGTTTGTTACTATTTGACTGTATTTGTAGCAAATTCTTCTGTGTAAGCTGTAGTAGCTGATTCATAGCATTTATAAGTGTTTGCTGTACCTGTTTCTGCCTGTTTTGTGAAAAAAAAAAAAATATCTCTTGTTTTTCCTGCTTTACTAGTTTAGTCCAGTTTCAGAGTTGCTGATTCCTGGGCTTTGGTTGTAGTTCCTGTGTACTGTTTCCTTGCCTTATTTGGGGGAGAGGAAGTTACCTTGCTTACCAGTGGGAGTGGGAAGCATTGAGCTGCCTTTTGTCCAGTTTTGTGAGGTTTCAGCCAGTAACTAGTAGTTTATTGGTCGTTTTGGGCCAGTTTCTAGCTTTTTCCAGCCCCCTGGTATAAAACGCGGTAAACGCGCGTTTTTCAGCTTGTACCTACTCAACACAGACTCCACGTGGGCCAGCAGAGTAATCCAGGCTGCAGAGAGCTGAATAAGCGACTTTTCTTGATACTAAGTATATTTTTTGTTGCTTTCCACATCTGAATACCTAGCAACTGTATTTCGCCTGCCTTTCTGTTACATTGAAGCTGTTTTTACTGCATTTAACTTAATATTGCACTTGGAATCCTTGTTTGTTACTATTTGACTGTATTTGTAGCAAATTCTTCTGTGTAAGCTGTAGTAGCTGATTCATAGCATTTATAAGTGTTTGCTGTACCTGTTTCTGCCTGTTTTGTGAAAAAAAAGAAAAAAGAAAAAAATATCTCTTGTTTTTCCTGCTTTACTAGTTTAGTCCAGTTTCAGAGTTGCTGATTCCTGGGCTTTGGTTGTAGTTCCTGTGTACTGTTTCCTTGCCTTATTTGGGGGAGAGGAAGTTACCTTGCTTACCAGTGGGAGTGGGAAGCATTGAGCTGCCTTTTGTCCAGTTTTGTGAGGTTTCAGCCAGTAACTAGTAGTTTATTGGTCGTTTTGGGCCAGTTTCTAGCTTTTCCAGCCCCCTGGTATAAAACGCGGTAAACGCGCGTTTTTCATCTTGTACCTACTCAGCACAGACTCCACGTGGGCCAGCAGAGTAATCCAGGCTGCAGAGAGCTGAATAAGCGACTTTTCTTGATACTAAGTATATTTTTTGTTGCTTTCCACATCTGAATACCTAGCGACTGTATTTCGCCTGCCTTTCTGTTACATTGAAGCTGTTTTTACTGCATTTAACTTAATATTGCACTTGGAATCCTTGTTTGTTACTATTTGACTGTATTTGTAGCAAATTCTTCTGTGTAAGCTGTAGTAGCTGATTCATAGTATTTATAAGTGTTTGCTGTACCTGTTTCTGCCTGTTTTGTGAAAAAAAAAAAGAAAAAAAAATATCTCTTGTTTTTCCTGCTTTACTAGTTTAGTCCAGTTTCAGAGTTGCTGATTCCTGGGCTTTGGTTGTAGTTCCTGTGTACTGTTTCCTTGCCTTATTTGGGGGAGAGGAAGTTACCTTGCTTACCAGTGGGAGTGGGAAGCATTGAGCTGCCTTTTGTCCAGTTTTGTGAGGTTTCAGCCAGTAACTAGTAGTTTATTGGTCGTTTTGGGCCAGTTTCTAGCTTTTTCCAGCCCCCTGGTATAAAACGCCGTAAACGCGCATTTTTCAGCTTGTACCTACTCAGCACAGACTCCACGTGGGCCAGCAGAGTAATCCAGGCTGCAGAGAGCTGAATAAGCGACTTTTCTTGATACTAAGTATATTTTTGTTGCTTTCCACATCTGAATACCTAGCGACTGTATTTCGCCTGCCTTTCTGTTACATTGAAGCGGTTTTTACTGCATTTAACTTAATATTGCAATTGGAATCCTTGTTTGTTACTATTTGACTGTATTTGTAGCAAATTCTTCTGTGTAAGCTGTAGTAGCTGATTCATAGCATTTATAAGTGTTTGCTGTACCTGTTTCTGCCTGTTTTGTGAAAAAAAAAGAAAAAAGAAAAAATATCTCTTGTTTTTCCTGCTTTACTAGTTTAGTCCAGTTTCAGAGTTGCTGATTCCTGGGCTTTGGTTGTAGTTCCTGTGTACTGTTTCCTTGCCTTATTTGGGGGAGAGGAAGTTACCTTGCTTACCAGTGGGAGTGGGAAGCATTGAGCTGCCTTTTGTCCAGTTTTGTGAGGTTTCAGCCAGTAACTAGTAGTTTATTGGTCGTTTTGGGCCAGTTTCTAGCTTTTTCCAGCCCCCTGGTATAAAACGCGGTAAACACGCGTTTTTCAGCTTGTACCTACTCAGCACAGACTCCACGTGGGCCAGCAGAGTAATCCAGGCTGCAGAGAGCTGAATAAGCGACTTTTCTTGATACTAAGTATATTTTTGTTGCTTTCCACATCTGAATACCTAGCGACTGTATTTCGCCTGCCTTTCTGTTACATTGAAGCTGTTTGTACTGCATTTAACTTAATATTGCACTTGGAATCCTTGTTTGTTACTATTTGACTGAATTTGTAGCAAATTCTTCTGTGTAAGCTGTAGTAGCTGATTCATAGTATTTATAAGTGTTTGCTGTACCTGTTTCTGCCTGTTTTGTGAAAAAAAAAAAAAAGAAAAAAATATCTCTTGTTTTTCCTGCTTTACTAGTTTAGTCCAGTTTCAGAGTTGCTGATTCCTGGGCTTTGGTTGTAGTTCCTGTGTACTGTTTCCTTGCCTTATTTGGGGGAGAGGAAGTTACCTTGCTTACCAGTGGGAGTGGGATGCATTGAGCTGCCTTTTGTCCAGTTTTGTGAGTTTTCAGCCAGTAACTAGTAGTTTATTGGTCGTTTTGGGCCAGTTTCTAGCTTTTTCCAGCCCCCTGGTATAAAACGCGGTAAACGCGCGTTAGCACGATTTAGCGCGGAGCTGCCACTGTTGCACACTAGGGCAGCGCCGGTTAGGCAGGTTTAAACTATTCGGGCTACCTAAAGTCCACTCTTCAAATTTTCCCTTAAAACTACCTTCCTCGAACTATACTACTGATCTAATCAGCGTATCCTATAACTAAAAAGATCATCTCCACTTGACTCCAAATAGACTATTCTCTATCTGTTAAACCTAGCACTTGCTCCTACAGTACTTATTACCTTGATTCGGCACTCTTGTCATAGATAGTACCCCAAAAAGGTAACCCCCCATTTCTCGGTCACCCACGTCCCCCTGAATCTTTTTTAAAGTTTTTGTCTATCCTTCTAGCATGTCGAGGGATCAGTTGCTAGTGTCCTCTCCTGCTCAGCTGGTGAACCTGGGAATACTGAGGCAATGTTACAATTGCCTCATGTACACAGACAACCCTCTCCTCCTCCCACAAAACACAAATACATGCGAGAGATGCAACTATACGGCCAAACTGGAGGCTGAGCTCTCTCAACACAGGACTGGCAAGACCAGTCAGGAGGAGAAGGTTACCACACACACTATAGACCCAGTCTCACATAGCACCATTACAACCTCAAATCATACACATAAACACACAAAGACATACTCGGAGGCTCTGATCAAAAATCTACCAAATCAGCAGAGGCCACCAAAGCAGACACTCAAACAACCACCACCTCAGAACACAACACCTGAAACACATAGACCTCACAGTCAGAGTGTCAAACAGTCACAGCCCTTAAGGCCAAACACAATGCCAGACACACTAGTCATTGGTGACTCCATAGTCAGACACACTGACGTCCCGCTCACCAGACTGAGTAAGGAGAAGGTCACAGTAAGCTGCCTGTCGGGCGCTAGAATCCACCACATAACGCAAGCACTCAGGTCTCTCAACAGCAAGTACAAATATGACTCAGTCATTGTCCACGCTGGTGTAAACGACCTGAGACGTACCTCCTTGGACTACATGAAAAGAGACATTGAGGAGCTCTCTGATTATGTAGCCCAGGCAGGTATGACCCTGACCTTGAGCAGTATCCTACCTTCACCAAGAGTGATGCCACAATACAGAGATAAGATGATCAGCTTTAACAATTGGCTTAAACACTGGTGTCATTCAAAGGGGATCCAGTATCTGTCTGCCTGGGATGACATGCTGGACAAGCCACGCTGCCGCAAGGGACAGCTTGCACCTGTCACCCTGGGATTCGGATATTGGCAAAGGCTCTTGCCACCCCATAGTGCCTTTTAGGCAAGGCTCAAATTCTAAACCTACCACCCTAGAACACAAAAAGGAAAAAACTAAGGGTAATGCTGCTCAATGCCAGAAGTCTAAATCTCAAAATGCACGCACTCGAGGCCCTTCTCAGTATGGAGAACATCGATGTCTGTGCTGTGACAGAAACCTGGTTCAAGGCTCCTGAGAGCACCCCAGCACTATCAGGTTTTACCTCATATCATGCGTTCCGGCCCCAAAATCCGGACAATACCAAGAAAGGAGGTGGGGGTATCCATATTCATCAAGGACACCCACACCTCAAGACTGGTGGCAACGCACGATGCATCGGAGACCATCCAGGTGCAATTAACCATAGGCAAGACTGCTCTGCAAATTGTAGCATGTTACAGGCCACCCTCACAAACTCAGGAACCTCACATGGCCTTCCTGAAAACACTAGAGGGGATAAATGTATCACCAAACACCATCATACTAGGTGACTTCAATTACCCTAATATAGACTGGGAACACTACTCAAGCCCAAACACCCTAGCCCAAAAGTTCCTGGAATTCATAAACTCAAATGCCATGGAACAACTAGTCACCATCCCCACAAGAGGAGATAACATACTTGATCTCATCATCACGAACATGGGAGCACAATGTTCAACACCGGAAGTATACCCCTCACTGGTGAGATCAGATCACAAACTAATCTCGCTGGAGGTCCTCATCCCACCCCCACCTGAAATAAAAAAGACCACAGTAAAGAACTTCTCAAAAGCTGACTTCACACTTCTAAAGACTAGTGTGGTCTCCTTTAAGGCCGCCGAGGTGGGAGAAAACAGTACTCAAGCCACTGAATCACTTACAAACACCTTCTACCAGTACCTGCAGGACTGCATGGATAAGGCAATCCCAAACAAAACAAAGACTCTTAGTACCAAAGGCAAGCGTCCAGTCTGGTGGACCCCAGCCATAAACAAACTCTACAATAAAAGGAGGAAGCTACTACAAGACAGAGCAAAATCCTTAAAAGGTAAGACACCCTTGATCACTATAAGTAAAAAACTAAGAGCTCTCATAAAATCATCCAAAGCAAATTTCGAGAGAAAAATAGCTAAAGACTCAAAAGACAATCATAAGGCCTTCTTTAGCTATGTTAGAAACCTAGGAGGAAACTCCCAGATATGCTCAGAACTAGTTCAAAATGATGTGAAGATTACTGATCCTACAGACATTGCCAACATACTGGCTGACAGGTTCAGTGAAAACTTCTCTCCTCCCCAAAAGGAGAGATATCTATACCAAATGATTGCAGCCCCCAAACATCTCCAGCGCCCAAGTGAGAACTGCTCTCTCCAAAGCAAAAAACACAGCATCCATGGGACCTGATGGTGTCCCCGGCTGTGTGCTCCACGAACTCAATGAGGAATTAAACCCACAGCTAGGACAGCTGTTTAATCAAAGTCTTACCTCTGGATACGCCCAGGAGTGGCGCACTGCAACTGTGGTCCCACTTCACAAAGGCGGTGCCTCCACCGACCCTGGAAATTACCGCCCATTAGCTTGACAAGCCTTATCTGCAAAGCCATGGAGAGGATCATAATGGACCTCATAAATAAAGACATAGGGAATTTGCAGACTTTGGATCCAACCCAGTTTGGCTTTGTCAAAGGAAGATCATGCCTTTTAAACTTGGTTGACTTCTTCGAAACAGTCACCAAAGCCATTGACGAGGGAAAGGCAGTCCATACAGCCTACCTCGATCTGGCTAAGGCCTTCGATACAATACCCCACTCGGGTATCATTGAAAAACTCATCAGCTTAAATGTTAACCCATACATCACAAGATGGGTTGCAAACTGGCTGAGTGACAGATCCCACAGGGTCAGAGTTGCTGGCGCCATGTCAGACTCAAAGCCTGTCACAAGTGGTGTCCCACAGGGCTCAGTCCTGGGCCCACTCTTGTTTGGCATCTACTTTTCAAGTACAAGCAAACACAGGAGGGTTATGGCTGACAAAGTTTGCAGATGACTGCAAACTGGGCGCCATAGTAGAAAACACATCTGACACAGATATCCTTCAGAAGGGTCTCACAGAAATGGATAACTGGTGCCAGAGCCACGGCCTGAAGTTAAATGCCAAAAATGCATAGTCATACCCTTTGGGAAAAACAAGGTTACCCCTAGCTACCAAATAGGTGGCAATCCACTGAGCACAGAAGAAGTTATCAGGGACCTGGGGACCCAGGTTGATAGTAGTCTGTCATTCGACACCCATGTAGCTAAAGTAGTTAGGAAGACCTTCTACATTGCCCACCTTATCATGAAGGGATTCTCATCTAGATCAAGGGAGGTCATAGTCTCCCTTTACTCATCACTCATCAGACCAATGATTGAGTACAATGCCCCATTCGGGATGTATCTGACCCGACACTTGCAGCAGCTGGAGAGGCCACAAAAGTTCCTCACCAAAAGGATAAAGGGTCTCAAAAATCTGTCCTATGCTGCCCGACTGAAAGAACTCCAGCTCTATTCAGTCGCCACCGCTTGCTCAGAGGTGACCTTTGCCTAACATACAAGGCCATGTCAAACCCAGATTTGTTGAATATGCTTCACCTCAAAAATCTAGATCCATCAGAGCCACAAGGGCGGAGACTTAAACCTCGACACGGCTATTAATAGGACGTGCTGGAGGGATAGATTCATCACCCAAAGACTCCCTATGCTGTGGAACAAAATCCCGGTACATGTGAGGCAGAGCACCTCGCTGGCCTTGTTCAAGAGAAATCTTGACCAATGGATGGGAGATCGCAGATATACCCCAGGGATTACCTCAGTGTCACTGCTCAACAGAGGCACAGCAAAATAATGGGTATAGTTCCCCATACTAAAGGGGTGGCGTAAGCCACAAAACGATGGGCTAGGCTTGTAAATGCCCTCGGGCAGATAGCCTAGTATGAACCTATGAACCTATGAACCTAAGAGAATTTAAGTACTTTTTATCTGCACATTTTTCAAATAATACGGCATTTAAATTGAGTTATTGTGTTACATTGAATATTAACTGAACTGGAAGTTTTGACTCTGTTTTGTCTGTTAGTGCTTGCTAGATTTTATTGCTGTTAGTAATTGCAGGCGGGGAAGTCTCATTCATTGATAGCCTGTCACTGCCTATTTAAGTAGTACATTTAGGAATATTTTCTGCTTAAAAACTTCAGCTTTGGCCGGCTAAGATCTAGTTGTATTCAACTGGACATATAAGAGAATTTAAGTACCTTTTATTTGCACATTTTTCAAATAATACGGCATTTAAATTGAGTTATTGTGTTACATTGAATATTAACTGAACTGGAAGTTTTGACTCTGTTTTGTCAGTTAGTGCTTGCTATATTTTATTGCTGTTAGTAATTGCAGGTGGAGGAAGTCTCATTCATTGATAGCCTGTCACTGCCTATTTAAGTGGTACATTTAGGAATTTTTTCTGCTTAAAAACTTCAGCTTTGTCTGGCTAAGATCTAGCGGTATTCAGCTGGACATATAAGAGAATTTAAGTACCTTTTATTTGCACATTTTTCAAATAATATGGCATTTAAATTGAGTTATTGTGTTACATTGAATATTAACTGAACTGGAAGTTTTGACTCTGTTTTGTCAGTTAGTTCCCCACCCACCCTCCCTGTTTTTGTTTTGGTGTTAAATCTTGGTGTCTTTCAAACCGCCCGCCCCTCTTGTAAGTTTGTGTTTGGATACTCCTTCTGGGCCCATCTCATTTGCTTACTCAACTGATTGCAGTGAGATCATATTCTGATTTCAGGCACTCCTACTGTGTACAAAGAGAACATGTGGTAAAGAAAAAAAATTTTTATGCTTGTTTCCTGCCTTTCCTGTAAGTGGTCTAGACTGTTTGTAGGCTTCTGAGCCCCCAAGCCTTTCTGTTTTGGAGGGAAGCCTTCTAGCTTAATTTTATTTCTTAGAACTAGCCAGTTTTCTAGTTTCAGCACTCAAATCTGTTTCTTTGAACTCAGCACATTGTTCATTGTTCGTTGTAAGCAATAAATAAGTTGCAAATTACTACAGCACTCAACTTTCCGCACTTGTCTAGAGGAAAGCAGTTTTTAGTACTTAATAAATAAGCACCTATCCAGGCATGTCTAAGGGTCAGCTTCCGGTGATTTCTCCTGTCTACCTGATGAATCTGGGCATCTTGGGGCAATGCAGCAATTGCCTCATGTACACAGACAACCATCTCCTCCTACCACCCAACACTACAACTTGTGAGAGATGCACTTATATTGCCAAACTGGAAGCAAAGCTCTCTTCATCCAAGACTGGACTAGACAGTCAAGAGGAGAAGGTAAACACTTGCACCACACCACACTCATCACATAGTCCCTCAAAACCTACACCACCTAAACACACACACAGAAACACAAAACACACACCTACATTCACGGAAGCTCTCAATAAAAACCTGCCCAAGCATCAGGGACCTCCAAAGCAGAAACGCAAGCAAACTCCACCCCCCAACACAACCCAAATGACACATAGCCCACAAACTCAGTGTGCCACTCAACCACAGCCCATAAGGAATAACAACGTACCCAACACTCTAGTCATAGGTGACTCTATAGTCAGGCACACTGATGTTCCACTCACCAGGCTAAACAAGGAGAAAGTTACTGTCAGCTGCCAGGATCCGCCACATAATGCGCACACTCATGTCACTCCACAACAAGTACAAATATGACACTGTCATTGTCCATGTTGATGTGAATGACCTGAGACGTACCTCCTTGGACTACATGAAAAGAGACATGGAGGAGCTTTCTGATCTTGTAGCCCAGGCAGGTATGACCCTGGTCTTGAGTAGCATCCTGCCATCACTCAGAATGATGCCACAGTACAAGACAAAATGATTGATTTCAACAATTGGCTAAGCTTCTTGTGTCATTCTAAGTGGATACAGTATTTGTCTGCCTGGGACGACATGATCGACAGACCACGATGCTTTGCCAGAGATGGCTTGCATCTGTCGCCCTTGAGATTCCGGATACTGGCTAAGGATCTTGCCACCTCTATAGTGCCTTTTTTTAGGCAAGGTTCAAATGACAAATTCACCACTGTAACAGGTACAAGCAAGCAAAATCTGAGGGTAATGCTACTAAATGCTAGAAGTCTAAAGCTCAAAATGCACTCACTCGAGGCATTTCGTAAAATGGAGAACATCGACATCTGTGCAGTGACAAAGACCTGATTCAAAGCTCCAGAAAGCACCCCTGCATTACCAGGTTATAATTCATACCACACCTTTCGGCCACCGAACCCAGAACGAAGCACTAAAGGTGGAGGCATGTCCATATTCATTAAGGATATCCATGCCTCCAGGCTAGTTGAACAGCATAATGCATCCGAGATTATCCAAGTGCAACTAACTCTGGGCAAGACCGCAATCAAAATTGTAGCTTGCTACAGACCCCTCACCATGCCCCAGGATTCCCACTCCTCATTTCTTGATACACTGGAAAGTATTAGGGTACAACCTAACACTCTAATAATGGGCAATTTCAACTACCCCACCATTAACTGGGAAAACTTCTCATGTACCAACTCTTTTGCGCAACGTTTTCTGGAATTCATAAATTCCAATGCCTTGGATCAACTTATTCACACCCCCATCAGGGGCAGTAATATCCTAGACCTGGTCATTACCAACACGGGCAACCGGTGTTCACACCAGAGATCAATTCCTTGTTGGTCAGATCCGACCACAAGCTAATCACCCTAGACATCCACATCCCGCCCTCACCCCCAATTAGGGAAACCACTGCAAAAAACCTCTCCAAAGCCAACTTCACACTTCTTAAGACAAAAGTGGCAAACTTCATGACACCCATGCAGATGGACAATAGAGTTACAACTGCTGAATCCTACACAAATGCACTTTATAAGCACTTACATGAGCGCATGGATCATGCTATCCCTAATAGAACCAAGATGCTATCCTCCAAAAAAAGGAAGCCGATCTGCTGGTCCTCCACCATAAACAAACTCTACAACAGAAGAAAGAAACTGTTGCAAAAAAGAGTAAAATCCCATGACTGGAGGAACGTCCTGGTCAACCTCAGTAAGAAACTGAGATCCCTCATAAAATCCTCTAATGCTAGTTACAAAAACAAAATTGCCACTGACTCTAAAGACAACCACAAAGCATTCTATTGCTATATCAATTATCTCAATGGCAACACTCAGATCTGCACTGAGTTACTGCACAATGGCACTAAATATACAGAACCAACTGATATTGCCATCATTCTGGCAGATAGGTTCAGTGCTAACTTTACCCCCCTCTCACCCCCTAGAGGGCCCATCTCTATACCGGAAGAATGCAAAGTTCCTGTATTCATGGCTGTACAGGTAAAAAACACACTCTCCAAAGCCAAGAACACAGCATCCATGGGACCTGACAATATCCTAGACTGCGTTCTACATGAACTATAGAATGAACTGGCACCCTACTTAAGTACCATGTTCAGTCATAGCCTCACCTCCAGCTTTGTGCCCACTGAATGGGGCACCATGATGGTTATCCCACTCCACAAAGGGGGAGCCATGACGGACACCGGGAACTACCACCCCATTAGCCTGACAAGCCTGGTCTGCAAGGCCATGGAACGTATCATCATGGAACTCATAAACAAAGACATTGGTAATCTCCAAACTCTGGACCCTACCCAGTTTGGATTTGTAAAAGGCAGATCATGTCTCCTAAACCTGACTGACTTCTTTGAAGCAGTCACCAAAGCCATAGATGAGGGTAAGGTGGTTCACACAGCTTATCTAGATCTCGCCAAGGCTTTCAACACCATCCCTCACTCTGGAATTATAGATAAGCTTACTAAACTAGGTATAAATCCCTATGTCACAAGATGGGTTGCCAACTGGCTCATGGACAGAACTCACACTGTGAAAGTAGCAGACTCCAAATCCGACTTCAGAACAGTAACAAGTGGAATACCACAGGGTTCAGTCCTGGGTCCTCTCCTGTTTGGTATCTACTTCTCTGAAGTACAGGCTAACACTGAAGGTCTTTGGCTAACAAAGTTTGCAGATGACTGCAAACTAGGAGCCATAATCGAAACTCCTAATGATGTGGACATACTACAAAAGGGCCTCACTGAGACAGATGCCTGGTGTCAAAGCCATGGCCTGAAGCTCAATGCCAAAAAGTGTATTGTCATCCCCTTTGGTAAAAAAACTCTGTACCCATGAACTACCACATAGCTGGTAGTCTACTTAATGCTGAAAATGTGATAAGAGACCTTAGGACACAGGTGGACAGTAATCTCTCCTTTGATAATCACATCGCCACCGTGGTCAGGAAATCCTTCTACGTGGCTCACCTCATCACAAAAGGTTTCTCATCCAGAAAAAAAGAGGTAATTGTTCCCCTCTATTCATCACTCATTAGACCCATTATAGAGTACAACGCTCCTTTTGGTATGTACCTCACAAGACATCTACAACAACTGGAAAGGCCACAGAAATACCTCACAAAGAGGATTACTGGCCTCAAACAGATGCCCTATGCAGACTGTCTCAAAAAACTCCAGCTTTACTCCGTCACATATCGCCTACTTAGTGGCGATCTCTGCCTAACATACAAAGCTATGTCAAACCCAGATCTGTTGGACATGCTCCACTTAAAGAAATCCCAATCCCTCCGAGCTACATGCTCTAGGGACCTAAACCTTATCACCACAATAAACAGAACATGCTGGAGGGATAGATTCCTGTCCCAGAGACTTCCCATACTCTGGAACAGACTACCTATCTATGTCAAACAGAGCTCCTTATTAGCACTCTTCAAGAAAAATCTTGATGATTGGATGGGAGATAGGAAATTCACCCCAGGGATCACTTCTGTGGTTCTGCTCGACAGAGGCACAGGAAAATACTTTTCTTGAGTGGCAAAAGCCAGGGTACATTTTTGGCTAGGCTTATATAAGCCCTAGGGCCAATAGCCTAGTACCTACCTATGAACCTATGAAAGACATGGTCAACAGTCCACTCTGCTTTTCCAGAGATGGCCTTCATTTGTCTCCTCAAGGCTTTGGGATACTGGCAAAGATGCTTGCCTCCCCATAGTGTTCTTTTTAGGCAATGTCCAAACAACAAAACTTCCAATCTAAAGAAACCTACTAAAGACAAACTCATGGTCATGCTACTTAATGCTAGGAGCTTAAACAGTAAACTGCACTCCCCAAAAGCACTCCTCACCTTGGAAGATGCTGACATTTGTGCAGTCACTGAGACTGGTTTAAGGCCACTGAGAGCAACCTAGCCGTACAAGGCTACAATGCCTTTCACACATTTAGACGCCAAAACAAGCATAAAAGAACAAGAGGTGGAGGTTTATCCATCTTAATTAAATACAAATGCACCTCAAGACTGGTGAAACAGTACAATTGTCTTGAGCTACTCCAAGTTCAAATAACTATAGGTAAAATACCCTTCCACATCATTGCTAGCTACAGGTCCCTACCATTAACCAGGAGATGCACACTGCCTACCTGGACTTGCTAGATTCACTCAGTATACAACCAAACACCTTAGTCATGGGAGATTCAACTATCCTTCCATCAATTGGGTGACTTACATGAGTACAAATGTAATCACTATGTGGATCCTGTACTATGTTAACTCAAATGCTCTGGAATAGTTGGTCCACACCCCGACAAGGGGCTGAAATGTCCTGGACCTAGTACTCATGAACATGGGGAGGGGGTCACTGCACAACACCCTGTGTGTTGCCCTCACTGGTAAGGTCAGAACATAAATCTGTCTCTGTCTCATTTGAAGTAAAGATCAAACCTGACATTCCTACAATAGTAAAAAAACTGAAAAAGTTATTCAAAGCAAACTATTGCTTACTAAGAGAATACATAAAAAGTTTCAAAGCCCCTGTCAACATAGCCAACAGTGACTCCACTGTAGTGGAGTACACAAATGCCCTATACAGCCACTTAAACAAATGCATTAACTTAGCTGTATCCACCAGGAACAAAACCAGGTCTCCCCCCCCCCACAAAAAAAAACAGCCCACCCTGATGGACTCTTAGTATAAATAAGCTATACAACAAAAGAAATAAACTGATGTCTAAGAACAGGAGGAAACTTACTCAACAGAGGAAGAGCACCATTCACAGCTTGAACAAGCAAATCAGATATCTTGTTAAGTCCTCTAAGACTAGCTCTGAGTTTAAATTAGCATTCCTTGATAAAGATAATCAAAATAAATTCTTTAGCTACATCCAAAACCTAAAAAGGAATTCCCAGCTGTGTGCTGAACGTAAAGTGGATGGTACCACTCACACTGAACATGAGGAAGTTGCCAAACTGCAAACTGACAGATTTGGCAATAACCTCACACCATGACCACCAGACATACCCAAAAGCATTGCTGACACCAGTTTTCTACCAAGTATTTTTCAAAGAACAGGTCAGACAAGCACTCTCCCAGGCCAAACACACAGAGCCTTTATGGGACCAGATAACATCCCAGGCTGCTTAATAAGCAATCTAAAACAAGACCTAGTGGAACCACTCAGCACTCTCTTTAACCATAGCCTGAGAACTGGCTTTGTCCCAGCAGAGTGAAGAACAGCAACAGCAACAGTAATCCCCTTGCATAAAGTGAGTCCATCAACTGACTCTGGGATTTATTCACCCATAAGTCTAACCAGCCTTATCTGCAAGGCCATGTAAACAATCATCATGGACCTTATACACAAGGACGTAGGTATTCATCAAATCCTTGACCCAACCCAGTTTGGTTTTGTGAAGGGTAGATCTTGCTTATTAAACCTGGTGGATAGTGGACTTCTTTGAGAATGTCACGAAAGACCCTGATGAGGGTAAAACAGCACATACCACCTGTCTTGATATAGCCAAGGCCTTTGACACAATCCTGCATTCAGATATCACAGAGAAACTCTCCCAGCTGGGGATTAACCCATACATTACTAGATGGGTAGCAGACTGGCTCACCAACAGAATACTCACTGTCAAAGTTGGGGAGTCCACCTCCACCAGTAGACCAGTTATCAGTGGAGTACCACAAGGATCTGTGCTGGACCCTCTACTGTTTGGAATCTATTTCTTTGAAGTACAGGTGAGGGTAGGTGGCCTGTGGCTTGCTATGTTTGCAGATGACTGTAAACTGGGTGCAATCATAGAGTCCCCAATGATGTTAACATATTACAGAAAGGGCTGACAGAGACAAATGATTAGTGCCAAATTCACGGGTTAAAACTTAACACAAAAAAGGAAAGAAGTAGCACTTGTTAATCATGATATAGATAGCACCCCTCTAAGCTCAAACTCAGTGGTGCAATACTTGGGAACACAGGTTAATAGCAATCTAAAGTTCAATCACCATATGTTCGTAGTGGTCAGAAAAGCATTCTGCATTGCACATCTCATAAATAAGGGTATTGCATCCAAGACCAGGGAGGTTATTGTTCTGCTGTACCTGACCCTTATCAGACCACTAATTGAGTAAAATGCTCCCTTCTGTATGTACCTCACCAAACACCTGCAGCAACTGGAGAGACCACAGAGGTTTCTAATCAAGAAAATCCAGGGCCTCCAAAACATGACATACATGGAAAGACTGAAAGCCATGTTACTGTATTCTGTACCATACAGACTGCTGAGAAATGATCTGTGCCTGCCCTACAGAGCAGTCTCAGATCCTGTCCTAATGGAAATTCTGCACATTTGCAAATCAAATGGGTCAAGAATAACTTGCTCCAATGATTACCACTCCGCTGGAATAAACTCCCACTCCATGTGAAGCAGACTCTATTCAAGTACAACCTTGACAACTGGATGCTTGGTGTTGATCACAGAATCACTATGCTAACAATGACCATCTAACTATGGTCAATAAGGGTACACAGGTTATTACACGGCTACACGGCCTGTAAAGGCTTTAGGGTAATTAGCTTAGTAACCTCCTATGAACCTATAAAATAGAGTAGAAGTACACAATTTAGAGCAATTGCAACAAGATAAACAATGAAAAGATAAAAGGGAGAGAAATAACATCAATCAAGAAGAAAATATGATTAATATACAGAAGGTGGATGGGGAGAAGGAAAGTGGATCTGAAGTTAGTGATGGAAAAGATATAGATTGGAAAATGGTTAAAAATAAATGGTTGATTGGAAAAAGGGTTTAAGATTGGAAAAGACAATTTCAGGATGTAGGTTTGAAAGTAAAAAAGAAAGGGAATGGATAAATAAATAACTTACTGCAAATTAAGGAGAATAGAAGCAAATCATCTTAGAATTGTATCTATCAATGTTAATAGTATAAAGAATGTAGTATGAAGGATTGGGGTACTAGAATGGTGTAATATGTGTGAGGTAGATTTAATAGTGGTAGAAGATTTTAGTGATTTAAATAAAGAAGAAACAGAGACTCATCACCCACGACCTCAGTTTAACATTTCATCTAAAGGATAATACAAGGAGGAGTGCAGCGCTCCCTTAATACTACACTATAGTATCAGAAATCCTGCCACCTGAAATGGGAACAGAACCCACAGCCTTCTGCTCTTCCAGCACCAAAGGTAATTCTACTACCTGTTGCACTACTGGCACTGCGCTTTCAAGGTAGTTCTAGAGAACTACATTCAGCATTGTATTAGATGTCTGGATGGAAAGTCAGACATTTTTTTTTTATTTTATTGCAATGGAACAGTGGCATACATTGCTTAAAACAAAGAAAACACATTATTAGCAACATAGCACTACTGGCATAGAGTTATAACATAAAACAAGATACAGCATTTTAAAATGTCTGCTTGGAGCAACATTTCATATTGTACAATTGAAATAATTAAAAAATATGACACACATTTTGAAATGTGTATGGAAACTAGTGTTTGACACTGCACTGCTGAATAAAATGATGATAACATTGTTAGCATCATAACACAATTGTGTGGTCACAGCCCATATTCTGTTTTGACAATTAAGTGAAATTTTATTAAAAACAAATTGTCAATTACATAAATAAATAATATTTAATATACAGACATTAGTTAAGGAGCAAAACATATCAAACAGCTACATTCTATGAAATTACTGGATCCATAATTAGCAAATAAGAAATGTTAAGGTAAACAGGATACATGTTGCTGCAACAGGTTTATGCCAAGGTACTAAATAGTAAGATACAGGAAAAATGTACTGACAAGATTTATGCTAAAATATTAAAAAGTAACATGCAAGAAAACACATGGACAGGTGACATATTCAAAAATAATGAACAACTTCAAAATGTCAAAGCAAAACATATTACAAAACTGATGAAAGCAAACATCATATTTAGGGCACTTATATGCTTCTACAACCAGAGCTCATACAAAAAGGATCAGTGGCCCCAAAACTCTTTGTTATCAGAAAAGACTAGTGGCCACTTCTTTGTACTCAGCCTTTTACAGAATGGAGATCTGTGTCTAGCCTATTGAGCCATTAAAGATCCAAGCCTATTTCACCTATTGCTTTGTAGAACTAAATGTACCTCAATACTTGGTTAAAGGATGCATAAGACATGTTGGGGTAACATATTCATATCCTAACATATCCCTCAACTTTGGAGCAAACTTGTCAAACAGAGTAGCACCTTTGCCAACTTCAAGGTAAACCTACATAATTGAATAGGCAGCCTCTAATAGTCTTCTAGTCTATCTAATCTTACCATCCCTGAGGCTTAGACTAGGCTTGAAATGACCTACAGACTTAGTTATGAACCTATGAACAATCGGGGTGCCAGCCCTATAGGGCTAACTAGAATTTCTTTGTATTATAGCAGTTGCCATAAGTTTCACATAATTCTTCTTCTTTCAGCTTTTCCCAGTCAGGGGTCACCACAGCAGATCATCTGTCTGCTCATGATTGGCAGTGGAATTTTACGGTGTTGAGTTGCCAGCCTGGCTGCCAACCTTCCACAGGAGGCACACTCATGCACACACTCACACCTAGGGCCAATTTAGAGTGTCCAATCCACCTACTGCATGTCCTTGGGATGTGGGAGGAAACCGGAGCAACTGGAGGAAACCTATGCGACCACAGGGAGGACATGCAAACTCCGTATGGAAGGCACCCCAGCTGAGACTCAAACCGGAGAACCTCATGGCCGCCCATAAGTTTCACATAATGCATCCATATATTCTGTAGCTTAGACCCCAGCACATCTCATAACCAGAATCTTATATTATCTAAAGAAGGTGGCCAATTACATATTACTAAGAAAGCTGATTCTCCAACTTCCTCTTGTAGTTTCTTATCCTACAGGCAGCTCCAAACTATATGAATATAATTAGCATTTTTCTGCAAACGCCTCTACCATCTGTTGTTTGATTCCTACCCTCTATACCAAAAAGTGATGCAATTTAAACTGGGTAAAAGTCATGGCAGGATCCTTTGAAACTTTTTTCCATGATGTTAGTATGTTGTGCCATTCACTGTCTACAGAAGCTATATCCTAGCTGGTTTACTATTCTATAAGTGATAGAAATAATTTTGAATTCCAGAATAATGAGACCACAAGATCTTAAGACAAAAATGTTGAGGAACACAGGAGCAAGCACTGTTGAATATTGAACCTCATGAACTGCATGGACACAGAAACAAGTGTTAACATGACTCAAGAAAGGGGGCTGGGGCATGTCTGGCTGTTCATTCCTGTGGTCCTTCACATTTTCAGCTTATCTTTTAGTCTCTTTATTATGGAATTCGAAATTGTTTCATTCACTAATACAATAGTAAACCTACTAACCATTATACTATTTTAATATTATACCATTTTTGAGTACTGAAGAGTTTGAAATACAAGTAAAATACTTTGTTAGCTTCTGCACTGATCTCACAACAGCAGCAATGTGGTCTGTGTGCTCCTTTTATTTGTGTTTTAGCTGTTTGAACAGAAGGAAATACTGTTATACTAGTTTCACAGCAGTAAGGCTTTTTTAAATTTTCCTTTGACTGAGATTATTTTCATTCTGTTTTAATTATGTTCAGTTATTTCTATCCTTAGATAGTAGATAACTTACTTACCAACCAGAGGCTACTGTTTTAAAGCAATCTGTGGAGAGAGAGCAGGTGAAAGCTCAAATAGTCACGTTAACACATCTTAGTATGCTAAGCATGTCAGATGAAGCACAGGGGATAGCAATAGTATAAAAGCCAGAAAATTATGTTTGATAACATCACATTTTGAGTGAATTTGGAATTTACAGCTGTTAAGCAAAAATAAAACGCTACATATTTAATTTGTGTGTACACATTTTTACTTTAGGTTGTATTGTTTGTGCTGCAAGGTCAGCAAAATGCAACAGTTCTTGTTTTATTGACAAACATTTGTTTATGTTTAAAACCAGAATAGGAACACTGATGGTTCAGTCACATACTTGTAATTTCTAATTCTGAAAGGACTTTAGTTGACATATTTAAATTTTAGAGTGCTCTTTCTTGTACTGCAGTAGACTTGAAAAGTACAGTTATCTAAATAAAATTACCATAAGAGTAAACATTGAAATAGATTCCTGCTGCACCAGCTTATATATAGGTTATATCCTACCTAGGATATAACAACCAGCCATCTTTCAAAGCTTAAGGGTACCTTCCACTCTTCCAGACTGTGAACAGGGAGAAAAACAGCAGACTGGGTATTAAGTCCTTTGGGCTTTCATGTGAATTGAAGAAAGGAGGCTACAGCCCAGGAATAGTTAGGCATACCAAATCAATGTCTCCACCCTGACAAAGAAAATCATAAAACAAATAAAGAGGATGGAGGTAGGGAGTGGCTACTATAGCAGTGATCATTCGAACATCTACTGTTGTGGTAAGTTTACTTACACAATGTGCAATGCTCATCATTCGATCACTACTGCAGTATTCTACATTATATGGCTAGAATAGCAAAGCTTAGAAAGTTTGGGAGGAGCAAGGATGAGGGTACAAGGATGCCTGGAGAATGGTTCTAGCAAAGCCTGCTCAAGACCTGCAAAACCTATCTTGTTTGTACTTCTTTATGAAGATATAGTGTGAGGAACAAGTTGCTGCCTTTTAGATACTTCTAAAGTCTTTCCCTTCCCAGAAAGCTGCTGAAGAAGTCAAGGTCCTAGTAAAATGTGCTTTGACCCTGTTTGGAATAGATTTGTTATGTGAAAATAACAAAAGGAAATAACATGGCATTACTATCTGCTTTGACACTGTTGGTCTACTTTTCTCACCTTCTTAAGAAATGAGTAATTGATCTGAATTTCTGCTAGTTTTATTTCTGTCAATATAGTATCTGAGCTGTCTGTGGACATCCAGGATATGCTGAATCTTTTGTCCCTAATCTTTAAGTTTTGGAAAGAAGACAGGGAGATAGGTAGTTTTGCTCAAAGTAAATTCAAATACCACTTGAGGCATAAATGAATGACTTGTTCCAAAAGAAAAAAAAAGAAAAAAACTAAAATAAAAAACACAACCAACGCAAGACTAAAATGAATGTTTAGTGCCATCTCTTACATTATTCATTTGAACTAAAAGAAAAGTTATCTCTGTGGAAAATGAGATAAGGCTGACTTGCAACTTAGACATTTCTTGCAGAAGTCAGAGCAATCAGCAAAACTGTTTTCCTTGCTAAGAATCTCACATCATCAGATGAGTTGGTTCTAATCTAGGAAGTACTCATTTTTCAACATTAGGATCCAAGGATGAGCCACCTGCTGTCTATGTAGATGAGTATGTAGAACACCTTTCAAAAACTGTTTAACACGAATTGCAATGAAATACAGGATCCATGGGTAGACATACTGAAATGGTTGAAAAATGAATATTGATAGAGGAATAAGAAAGTACAGAGAATAATACATCACACATACTGGAGAACCTGAACAGGGGAAAATAAAGATATTAGCCTTAAAAGGGTTTTGCTTCTTAATGTGGCACCAACTAGAACATCTTTTTCATTTGATTTTTTAATAGCAGTTTTTTTGCCTCTGCTACATGTCCACAGAAAAGTTGTTTCTAAAAGGGCTCCATAATGAAATGTCAGTACTCATAATGCTGAGTCATGACAAACAGGACTGAAACTTCAGCAATAGAGTGAATCACGATCACTGCTCTTCTCCTTTAAACTTATTTTTTGCAGAGGTGGAAACCCCGCTCCACCCCTAGATCACAGGATCATAGCAAGTTACTAGGCTACTGGTCCTGAGGCCTTTATAAGCCTAGCCTAGCCAATAGATTAGCCCATGTTTCCACAAGTCAGCACCCAATGCCCCTGTCCAGCAGGGATAAAGGTAGAATCCCAGGGGTGTATTTTCTATTTCCCATCCAGTCATTTAGGTTCCTCTTAAAGAGGGATAATGAGTCAGTCTGCTTGATGTGGAGAGGGAGTCTATTCCACAGATGGGGGAGTCTCTGGGAGACAAATCTGTCCCACCAGCAAGTCCTATTGATGTCGCAGAACAAATTGAGGTTTTGCATGCGGGTCACACAAGTGGAGTTTGGCTTGTGGATGTGCAGCAATTTCATCAAGGTGGGGTCAGAGATTGCTCTGTATGTCAGGCATAGATCACCTCTGAGGAGTCTGTATGAGATGGAGTAGAGGGACAGGGCTTTTAGCCTATCTGTGTAGGATAGATTTCTGAAGCCCTGGATTCTCCTGGTTAGGAACCTCTGTGGTCTCTGCAGCTGCTGTATGTGCTTCCTGAGGTACATGCTAAAAGAGATGTTATATTTGATGATGGCCTAATAAGGGAGGAATACAGGTAAGTTATGACTTCCTTGCTTCTGGAAGAAATACCCTTACCAATGAGGTGAGTCATGTAGAAAGCTTGACATAGAATGGAGGCAATATGACAATCAAAAGTTAGATTGCTGTCAACTTGGGTGCCCAAGTCCCTCACAACTGCTTGCATGCTTAGGATGTTGTTATTAATGTGATAATTTGTGGAGATGTCACTCTCCCCAAAAAAGATAATGATGCATTTTTTGCAGTTTACTTTGAGGCCGTGTTTCTGGCACCAGTCATTTTTCTGGGTGACACTCTGTTCATTATGGGTCTACTACGTAAGGTAACTTCCCCTATTTTATGTGTTCTATCATTGAGCCAGTTAGCTACACATCTGGACACATACGGTTTTACACCAAGCTGGGATAGTGTATCTATTATACCCCCAAGTGGGGTATATTGTCAAAGGCCTTGGCCAAGTCAAGGTAGGTGACGTGCACTGTCTTGCCCTCATGCATGGCTTTGATGACTGATTCAAAGAATTCTACCAAATGTAACAGGTGTGTGGGATGGGGTAAGTCTCACACCTCTGAATGAATATATACCAACTCCAAGATCTCCATATCTCAGAGAAAAGTGACTATTCTGAGAAATGGCCATTTTGGACTTGGCATATACAAGTCATTTTCTATTTTTCATTTTTTTTTTGGTTATTCAGTCTCTGTATTTAGGTCTGTGAGAAAGTTGGTGGTAATGTCCCTTGGTCATTTCCAATTCAAGTGAGAACCACGCTTGTCTGGGCCAGAAGGGAGTCTCTACAATGATTTTTGGAGAATTCTTTTAAATTTTCAGAATGACCCTGACTATCATTAGAAAGGTTGGAAAAACATACAGGAAAATTTCTCTCCAAGGAAATAAGAATGTATTTGTTTTTCAGTTCTGTTTTCAAGGTGTCATAGAACAGAATTTTGCCAGCTGTCTGTTGTGAATGCAGTCAAACTGATCTATATGAAGGTGTTCTCCACAGCTTTATCATATTCTGGAAGAACTCCTGATCCAGCTTCCATTCATGAGTATCTGTCTTGGCTCTCCTCAACTTAACTGTCACAAAGTTTTACTTTGATGTTCTACAAGTGGCCTGTATAATGAGACTGGACTGAACTGCTATATATCCCAGGCTACCTTGGCTAATCTCCACATAGGGTATGATCTGGTACCCTCTTGTTTATAGGTTCATAGATTCACAGGTGTTTACTAGGCTAATGACCACAAGGGTCTTTTTAAGCCTAGCCCTGCACTCCAAATCTCTGACAGGTTCTGATACCCTTGATAAGTGTAAGCAGGGGTTTGGGAGATGAACCATTTACATGTTACCTGTATCTATTAGAGACATAGGTGCCAAACCAGGGATGAATTTCCAGTTTCCCATCCAATTGTTAAAGTTGCATTTGAATTGGGTTAGGGAGGAACTCTGCTTCACATGGATGGGTAGTCTCTGGGATACATACCCATCTCTCCAGTAGGACCTATTTATATCACAGGCAATGTTTAAGTCTTTAGAATGGGTAATTCTGGTGTTCTTTGTTTTGTGGATATATAGGAGGCCCATCAGAGTGTGGTCTGACAATGACCAGTATGCCAAGCATAGATCTCCCCTCAAAAGCCTGTAGGAGACAGAATACAGTGATAGGGCTTTGAGACGGTCTGCAAAGTTACACCCTGTATTCTTTTAGTGAGGAACCACTGTGGATGTTCCAGTTGTTGGATATGCATAGTTAGGTACATACCAAAGGGGTCATTGTACTTAATGATAGGTCTGATGAATGCCGTATACAGTGGAACAATGACTTCCTTGGACATAGATGCCACACCTTTGTTTATAACTTGCACAATATAGAATTATTTCCTTTGTGCAATATAGAATGACTTCCTCACCACTGTAGACACATGATGGTCAAAGACTAGATCACTATCTATGTGTGTCCCTAAGTCCCTGACTACGGGGCAAACTCTAAGGGTTGTTTTGTCGATATGATAGTTACCAGGGATGGACGACTTCCCAAAGAATACTATTATGCATTTCTTGGCATTTAGTTTTAGTCCATGGCTCTGACACCAGTTGTTTGTGTCAGCCCCTCATGGAGAACATTTGTGTCAGTGTGAGACTCAGTGACAGCTCCTAATTTGCAGTCATTTGCAAATGTAGTCAGTCAGAGACCAATGACATTGGCCTTGACTTCTGAGAAGTAAATGCCAAAAAGTAGCGGTCCAAGGACTGCTTCCTGAGGGACTCCACTTGTGACTGGCCTCTTTGTAGGGGTGGACTCCCCAATTCTAACTTACTGGGTCCTGTTTCTGAGCCAGTTGACTATCCACTGGGTGACATATGGGTTTGTACCTAACCTCTTGAGTTTGTCAACAATTCCCAAGTGGGGTATTGTGTCAAATGCCTTGGCCAGGTCAAGGTAGGTAGTGTGAACAATTTTGCCCTCATCCATTGCTTTGGTGACCTTCTCAAAGAAGTCCACCAGATTGAGTAGGCATGATCTACCCTTAACGAAACCAAAATGGGTTGGGTACAGTGTCTGGAGGTTTACTATATCTCTATTGATCATCTCCATGATAATTCTTTCCATGGCTTTACATACAAGACTAGTGAGACTTATGGGTCTGTAGTTTCCAGGGTCTGTAGATGGCCCATCTTTGTGCAGATGGATGACTGTTGTCTTTCTCCATTCATGAGGCATGAAACGTGTTTGGAGGCTACAGTTAAATAGTAATTCCAAAGGCCCTGATGGGTAATGCTTCATGCAATTTAGAAGTCATCCTGGGATATTGTCTGGGCCCATTATTGCAGTGTTCTTGGTCCTAGAGAGAACATTAAGGACCTGCTCCCTAGTGATAGTAGGGGGAGTTATATTTGATGATATTTCCTGAGGGAAGGTTGAGCAGGAGAGGTGGTAAAGTTGGAGCTGAATTTATCAGCCAGGAGGTTTGCTATGTCTTCTGGCTCAGTATAGGTGGCTCCATTTACAATGAGCTCTGCACACAGTTGTATATTGCCTTTGAGGTTGCGGACATAGATAAAGAATGCTTTGTGGTTGTTCTTGGACTGGGATGCCAAACTTACCTCAAATTTGGCTTTTGTAGATTTTATTTGTCCCCTGAGTTGTTTGTTTAGTTTGATGAGAGTGCTTTTATCATGCTGGGTGCTGCACCTTCTAAGTTTTGCTATGATTTTCTTCCTCCTGTTATACAACATATTGATTTTGTGATTCCACCAGAGTGGCTTGTTTTTTGAGTTTATTTGTTTGTTTATGTACCATGTGATGACCCTCCACTGGACCAGTAATCAAGAGGCCTCAATCTTCACCACTGGCACCTGTTGGGGGACATTCACAGAGAGGTTGACAAGTACACATACAGTATTTCCAGATGCAGCACTCTGCATCAAGTGTAATTTCTCTTAAGAGCAAACAGAGACCACAGTCAGTCTGGGGCTGGTTTCTCCCTTTTTCTCCCGATCTCTGCTATAGAGTTAAGTCCTTAGCCAGGGCTCTAAGCCAAGTCCTTCAATACTCTAGCAGTGGCCCGCACAGTGTCACCAAACAAATATGCAAGTACTCTCAAAACTTAAATATCTCTACACAGATCATCCACAATGAAGGTTGAAATATTTTTAATAATAAATAATAAAAGAACAAGACAATACTAAATATATACTCACAGTGACTTAAGAGTTAAAAACCACAGGAAATATTTAAAAAAACTTTGCAGGACAGTCTCAAATAAATAAAGAAAAATACCTAAACTACTATATTCCTGATGGCATCTAAGAGAATTATGCCATAACCTAAGAACTTACTAATAGAGCAAGACAGATGTGGTGAATGGTGCTTGTTATTGTTGTTGCCAGGTCCAAGACAGAATGCAGAATGCTCTGTTACACTAAGAGACTTCCCAAATTAATATCTAAAATATTATTGATGTGATAGCTTGCAGAATGACATAATTTCTCATCATATGGCTGCTAGTTATGAGGCCAAAAGCCCCATTGCTAGAAGCTGGTAGAATTTAGCATCTATCTGTAAAAATATACAGATAAGGATTTTTACTCAGATCATTGGCAGATGCTGGAAAGTCATAAAACAATTGCATTCTTTCGTGCTTTAAAGACTACTAATTAGTTCACCCTAAATACAACACAGAAAGCTTCCTAGCACAGATTTTATGTCTTTTGCTGCATTGAGAACTGAAAGATACCATCTTTTAATGTCTAGCCTATAAAGCAATTTCAGATATTTTTCTAAAGTTTGATGGATTGAGGTTAACTTCCTGTATTCCAGTTCCCACTGTTAAAATTTATACATGTAAACAGTTACAATAGTGCAGGGCGGCCACGGTGGTGCAGTGGTTAGCATTGCTGCCTCACAGCAAGAGGTTCTCCGGTTCGATCCTTGGCTGGGGTGCCTTCTGTGCGGAGTCTGCATGTCCTCCCTGTGGTCGCGTGGGTTTCCTCCGGGTGCTCCGGTTTCCTCCCACATCCCAAAGACATGCTGCAGGTGGATTGGACACTCCAAATTGGCCCTAGGTGTGCATGTGAGTGTGCCTTCTGTGGAAGGTTGGGCGCCGGGCTGGCAACTCAACACCGTAAAACTCCACTGCCATTCAATGTGCGGACAAGGTGATCCGCTGTGGCGACCCCTAACCAGGAAAAGCCGAAAGAAGAAGAAACAGTTACAATAGTGCATGTACATTTCTGTTTTCCAGTAAGGCATGCTGTGATTACATCTTAAACAACACTTTGCAAATACCTTTTCAACACCCACATCTGTACAAGTAGTTTGATATACACATGACACAGAGTTCTAATACATTCATAACACAAACACTTGTATAAATAATTTCGATATTCACCAATAACATATAATTATTTACAAAATTCCAGCTAGCTGTGCTGGCAGTATCTCCTTTCATCACATATTCACTGTGGTTTCAACTGTGATCACTTTAAGAGGTCCTGAGGACCCCAGAGGACTGCGAGAGTTATGTATATGTATTACTGCCAACATCTCCTTAACATTTATGTGTTTTGGTCTGTTTTTTTTTTTTTTTTTTTTTGTTCCAAAGACCCTGCACTTTAATCCCCAAAATACAGCTTGCAGGCAAAGTAGTAAAGCTGGAAGGGAAAATGAGAGTCCTGGTTTCAGATAAAACTGGTCTCTCCATCAAAGCTTTTCCGTTTCTACAAATATCAAAACTGGATTGGGGTGTTGAAGTTGGGACTAGATAGATTTAAGGTATCATTGAATCTTTCTCTTGTGGAGTCTGACTAGAGGAATCATGAGTATCATAGATGCCATGAATCCTAGAATCTTGAAAAATTCCCTTGCTGAAGTCCTAGAGTCACTGGAAAATCTCAGTTGTAGATATAGATCTAGATATAGATCTAATTTTTCCTGTGGAGAAAATCACTTTGAACGGATGCATCTAGGAGATTTATGGAAGACTATTCTGTGGGATAGAATTTAACAAGATTTTTGAATGTTCTCCTGGAATCTCAGTCTGCAAGACAGATTTGTTCCCTAAGTGAGAGATTCCTGAAACTTTGAAAAAAAGACTTTGCAAAATAAACATTCATCTAATTGAGGAAAATGTAAATACCTTGCAGTCTGAAATAGGATGTCAGTGGAGAAAGACACTTTGTGAACACCTTTGGAGCAGTGGAAAGGGTAATGCAGAGAACTGAAAGTGTAATCCAGACACAAAAAAAATCTTAAGAAACATTTAAAACCCATGGCTATTTGAATGTAATGATAAACTTCCATTTAACCCTAGAGTTATCAAAAAACTTAATAGAGGACAAAAGGTAAGAGGTTATGAACAGATAGCATTTTGAACTTTAGAATTTTCACAAACTGGTTGAGAAAAGAAAGCTGTAGGACTTTTTTCCATGAAGTTTCTTTCTTTGTTACAAGAAGCATCCTTTAACAACAACCTTTCTCTGTGAAAGAGAAGGAGGAGGGGAGAGGTTCTGTTACCCCTTGAGTAATCAGATGCTGAATGACAGGGGGAAATAAAAAAGTTTGATCTGGTGGAAGTAAGTAGGGTCTACGACTTCCATCTGTGCCCGATGGATAACTGATGGATAACTCTCAGAACCCACTTGTCTGAGGTTATCTGTTGCCAAAGAAAGAAAAAAAAAAAAGAAATGAAGAACCAGATTTTGGGAAAGAATGAAATGTGTTGTCAGGGTGGGAAGGAGTTACATATTGTAAATTGGCATTCCAACTTGCAGCATTGTCCTTTTGTCTGGAAGGCTTCCTACTTACACTTTGATCCTAATCATTGCTGTTTTTTTTTTTTTTTTGAAAGTCTGCTTGCCTGAAATTTGCTGAGACTGCTTATTTTGTTTATAAAAAGATACAAAATTAGGGATGAAACCTCTAACATACTTGGAGAAGGAAGGCTGAATAATTTGAGTCACCCAATGAATCAGTTTTCCTGTCTCATCAATTTTTTCAAGACCTCAGCAGCAGATGGTTGAAATTGAAAATTTATGCTTTTACATTTTCAGGCAAATTTTGAGTTTATAACTATGCAAATCAATTCATAAAAGACCCAGAGCTGCTGCTCAGGAAGAAGCATCAGCTGAGTCTTAAGGGTATTTCAAAGAAAGTTTGATTACTTCAAAAACAGAATAAATAACACTATTTAGAAAAGATTTACCCCATATTAAGAAAAATGGTAGTTATGCCTCTTATTCTCAAAAGAAGCAATATGAGCAGCTGGAAAGCACTGAAGGAATTGTGGCACAGACCTCTGTGTATCTCCCAGCTCTGATGGGGCTTCCATTAGCCTGGGTACATGGAAAGTGCTCTTAAGCTTTGGATGCTGGCCATCTGTTATATAAGCAAGCCTGCAGGTTCAACAGCACATATGCATGCCCAGTACAAGTGTTAGAAAACACAAAGAGGTGCACAAAGGCTCGAGCACTCAAAATAAACAACATTGTTGCCTGTAGGCAAACTTAATGAGTGAGCACGCATAATACATGGCAAGGCCAACTTTAATGAAAGAATTAAGATGCAGAGGAAGGAAAAAGGGGAAACTGGACTCAGATATAGGAATTAGTACACAAACAAGAAGCAGGAAAAGATAAATGGGAAGATATAGTCAGGTAATAAATGTGATTAGGGCATAAGGAGCATTTTGGTCATAAATAGGGGTCTATATTAGAACATCGACAAAACTGTTAATTGAACAGCTTTATACTGGAAAATGTCAGTAATAGAAGTATGTTTTGTGAGACTGCAGTACAGTGAAGATTGGAAAAGTTGCCCTTTCCTCACTGTAGTGTGATCTCGGACTTGGTATATATAATTAGCGGGGGGTGTGGGGGGCACAGCCCCCCTCACAAAAGTGAATTCCTTTACAGTCATTTTCAACTATAAAGCCATTTGATTAACGGTTTTATCGATGTTCTAATATAAACCCATAAATAATTGAATGTAATAAAAGTAATCCTGCTAACTGTATTGGCCCATGTACATAAATAAAAAGAAAAATGCTGACAAAGGATGTGAAAGGGACACAAAACTAGAGTGTAACAAAGGTAAGTAAATGGGATAAATATTTATAAAATGCTGAGTTGCAATAACAGCAAGAACAGTAGATACATTAGTGGGTATTTGCATATGCTGCAGTTATTTCATGTCAGATGTGTATACAGAAAGTTATCTTTTATAACCATCTGTATGCTGCTTTTCCTACTTCATCATGTGGAAACACAAATAAATGAACTTTACAGTTGTAGTCTCAGGGACTTCACAAAGGGATATTTCTTTGCCATCTGTTGTCAATTGTAACCATATTAAGGTTTTTGTACATTTAAACATGGATTAGCAAAGCATGCGTTGTATATTAATGTAAATGATAAACATTAGTATAATTACTGTCATAAAACCTAAAAATATCTGGTTGCCACTATGCATGTTCTGTGGCACCCTCAGTAATATTTGTGTTACTCACAAGATTATAGTGAGAATGCCTAACTAAACACGTGTGGCAGATTTATTGAAGTACTCTGTCAATGGAAAGTATACTGTGGGAGTGGTAAAAGATAATAAATTGCATCCACATGATTGATGTTAGAACACACATACAGGTTAAAGAACTGTAATGCTGCTATTGCCTTATGTGTATGTAGGAAACAATACTGATGGTTGCTAATGCACTGTACACACGTGAAAATATGGAGATACTGAGAATAATCATGGGCATCTCTGCAATCATTTGCAATCATTCTAGTAATAGTATTAAGGGATGAAAATAAATACTTTTTAAGCAACCCACGTGTGAATGGTAAAAAGTTAGGAACTGCTCATGCAAGCTGAAAATTTTATTTTATGTATGTAGCTGCTTCTTTGCTGTGCTGGAATTTGCTGGACGGGACTTAAAGTCTTCTTAAGACACAAAGTCTTGCTGGCTGTTTACTGCTGAATCAGAGACACAGAGCTTTGCATAACTCCATCTGTAGTCTGTTTAAAGCACCAAGCCTTTCAAATTGCACACTGATAAATATATTTTGTAGCTATTTCACTATAAGCATAGTTACAGATAACTTATTTTTATAACAAACAACACATACTCTTTCTGCCAGTTTGTAGCATATATTTACAAAGTTTTTCTTCACAAACAGTATAGATGATGACTTTCCTTTCTCCATACAATACCTCAAAACAAGTGTGTTTCTATCAAAATACCTCTAACATATCTGAATTAAAACAGTTATATACAGTTCTAGTCATGCACATATATTTTGTTTTTTCCTCTTGGTAGACTTTTCTATTGTCCTTTTGTGATTTATTTGTAAGAACTTTTGCTGATGTGAGGATGCCATTAACAGAAATATGAAAGGAAACATCTGTACAAGCTGTTCTGCTGCTGTTCCTGTCTGTTAATGGATATTTGTAAACTGTTCTGCAAAAATGAGAAAAGCATATAATACTTGCTTTCCAAAATTGCTTTTCTAGGATTTTTTTTGATGATTCTATAAAAAGCCATGTCCATTTATCTATGAGGAACTACGTCAAGCTTTTCTTAATACTATGACAAACATGTATCTTGAGGTGTCAGAAGTCTGAAAGGAAACAAACGACTCAGGAAATATCTTGTGTTCATTAATAGATTTTCTTTGTTTTTCACTTATTTCAGCCAGAGCTATATCATAAAATATGAATGACATTTTTAAATTGCCAAGCTGTATTAATACATTAAAGCAAACTTTTTATTTTATTCTTTATCTTTCATATATTTGTAGCAGAATTAATTTCAACCTTATATTCGCAATTCACAAACTCTAACAATTCCCTCTTTTTTTTTTTTTTAGGAAACACATTAGGAAACAAAACCTTTAGTCTTTTTTTTGATACAAGTCAAAATGCAATTTTACATAGTTACTACAATGATATAAAAGTATTACTACCAAAACTGAATGTATCTAATAACCTTTTCTTTTGCAGACCATTCTGTGAAAACATTTCATTAATAATGAGCTGTGTCTGCTTTAGTTTTTAACTTGATTAATTTATTCTTTTGCAATCACAGAATTTAATTTATGACTTAGAACTGTTCCATTAACTCTTTGCAACTGTTGAATTAGAAATAGACTTCTTCTTCTTTCAGCTTTTCCTGGTTAAGGGTCGCCACAGCAGATCACCTTGTCCACTCATGATTGGCAGTGGAGTTTATGATGTCGAGTTGCCAGCCCGGCGCCCAACCTTCCACAGAAGGCACATACACGCACACACTCACACCTAGGGCCAATTTAGAGTATCCAATCCACCTGCAGCATGTCTTTGGGATGTGGGTGGAAACTGGAGCACCCAGAGGAAACCCACGTGACCACAGGGAGGACATGCAGACTCTGCACAGAAGGCACCCCAGCCAAGGATCGAACCGGAGAACCTCTTGCTGTGAGGCAGCAATGCTAACCACTGCACCACCGTGTGAATTAGAAATATACTAATATCTATAAAAGACAAGAACTATGTGCTACTGCAAGCATTTATACATTGCTGAAAATATACAGTTTCAATGTCATTTTAACCATAACATTGTGGTCATATCTGTGAACTGCCCATTAACACCTTGGTAAAGTACTGAACTGGGCTTAGATAATAAATATTTGAATGTAATGATTTCAGTATATTTAATACTTCAGGATTTAAAAAAAACATGATTTATACACTAGAGAATGCTATGTACATATTAGTCCATTAGCTGTATGAATACAATATTTTAATATGATTTTCCTCTAACTGGGGTAACCAATACTAGTACTGATAAAATGATGGTCCACAAACCAATAATAAGACTCTAATTTAAAACCAGTGATAATATTACAATTTGACAAATAATGTATCCTATACAGTATGTATCTACACAAACTGTTTGCTATTCATGCATTTCAGTCTAGTAGCTATCCTGGACCCATTTTTTAAACATGTTTTTTCACACATATTCATTACTAGACATGAATTTAATTTGTACTAAATTCTTTTGTATTTGTACATAAAAAGACTGTAAAGTACATTTAGTCTAATCTTACAAATGTAGTAACATTAACATCAAGCAAAATCTTGGAAAAGTCTTATGTCTCTTTAGAAGTATCTAGTGGAATTGCCACCAGAGGCATGGTATTAAACTACATACCCATCAATTAGAAACATTCATGCTTTTTGCATACCCACATTGTCTTGCCAAAAACATATTAAAAAATAGTGACCATTCTTGTTCAATTTTTACATACCTTTACTCTCTCTTATATAGCTTTAATAAAGCAAATTTAAGCCATCTCTTGTATATCTTTACAGTTTAACAGTTTATAAATACAATTTAATACTAAACAATACAATAATAACTAGCATAAAATATCTTGGACTTTCAGATTTAATCTGTTTACCAGTGTTTCTTATGCACTAATACCTGTTTTTTCCTTCCCCCCTAAAAGAGTATTGTCAAGAAGGAATGACATATTATTTTCTTTCTATAGCTTTACTTTAGACCCTTTTGCAATATATACTGCTTACACAGTCAATGTAAAATTGAAAAAATACCTCTCCCCCTGTAGTATTGCACTATTGTTTATCTGCTTTATTAGGTTAACAAACTATGGACCTTTGTCTGATTTGATAATTTTTATAAAGCTTTTGCTGTTTATTGCCACTATTAGGTATTTATGCCCTCCTGCACAATTGGTTTGAACTGTATGTATACTATAGCCCATCTACTGGCTGTACTTGATGCAATTGAGGTATTTTTTTTACTTTTAACATTTACTTGCAAACAGATTATCAGTGACATCTATGCACAATTGTAACATTTTATTACAATTACCAAATAGGGTTGCCTGTAAACATTTTAACAATTATGTTTTAATAACAATAATGCTTTAGAAAAAAATCAAGCTACTTGTCTGGCAATCAGTCTTGGTTATCTTATCTTTCCAACATTTCCTGTAACTATTCATCTAGTCTAGGAAGGTCTGAGCTCACATTTCATTTAATAAGTATTTGTGATTTGCACACCTATGCATTTATACTACATAAAAAGACATTATTTTACAATTAGCTTACATGGATTTCAGTATTTATTTATTTATTTATTTATTTAACTGCCCTGTCATTAATTTTACAAAAACTGTTTGACTAATACCGTCTGTGATTTTATTATTATTTTTTAATTCAGAACTTTAATTGTTTGGTGTGGTGTTACTATACAATTATAAAAAAATGTAAAAAACAAAATAGATTTTAGCTTAACTAACACATTTATATTTACATTATTTATATTTGCTGTTGTCTGCCTTTTATTCTTGTGCATTGTACTTCAGATTAAAACAAAATACATGCATGTCAGTCTTGTGACTTTAAATCTTTACTGTTATTTACTATTTTCATTTGATTCTTATACACTAAAACTGTTGTGTACCTTTTGACTATGCTGTTAGAATAGCAGTTATATGGTCTATTTTACTGTACTACTGATACATGTCTTGCTTTAACTGAATGAAAGTAAAACATTTAAGATTGATTTGTCCATGCATCAGATCTTAGCATGTATGCTTAACCATTTTCAAAACATAAACATATTATAAAATATATTTCTTTTGTACAAATCAGCTGTAGTAGTTTCCTGTTCTTTTTAAGCTCAGCTATTATATGGAGGAAGTCAGTCTCTGTCAGTTTAGCTAATTTATTTTCTTTATCCTGCAACTGCTGTTCAAGAGTTTCCTGTAATGTTGCATGGTCTTTCTGATATTTTTCAGTAACCTGTTCTGATGAATCTAAAACTCCTATGCACTTTTGAAAAAAATGTTTGTATAACTTTTCTAAGCTTTCTGAACTCATTGTGTATGTCTTTTAGAAGTTTATTATATTCTTTTGTAACAAAATGTACTAGAGGTCTTGTCAGTAACTGATTTGACTCCTGTTGTAACTCTAATATAAACCTTTTACATGTGGTGACAGGACATAACTGTTCAACATTTGAATATAATGTAAGCATATTAACTGTTTCTGGATGTTTAACATTAAAATTTTTGTTTGTACAGTATAACCTTTGAATAATGGCATGCAATACTTTTTTATGACATTTTACACAGAATGCAGTTTTTGTTGAGTCACACAAAAAACATTTGTCATACCCCACATGGTTTTCTTTAAGATACCAGTCAAATATTGTAATACAGTTGCATAATGCCTTACTATCAACTTGCCCTAATAAGGTTTTACATTTACTAATGTGCTGTGTATACCAACATTGCAGTTTACTCAATACTTTATCTGATTGTTTTATTATATTAAGAGTAAAGCTTGGCTTATACAAGCTGGTGAAACACAACAGGTAGCAAACTGCTGTGTAAGTAGATATCCACGTTTTTTGAAGAATTAATGGCAATGCAACTTTCCTGAACTTCAGGCTCAATCTGGATTCAGACATCTGAAAAACTTTACTACTACAAGCTGCATAAACTGGAATACCTCTGTTTAGGATTTACACATACATACAAATGTTAGTTACTGCAGGGCTTACCATCACTCCCCCTGAGTTTGAATGCAGATTTTAGATTCAAATGCAGGCTAGCTTGCCATTGAAAAACTAAGGATAAGATGCTAGGTGCTTACTGTAATGGTCTTCTTATGATCATTTTTGGCTGTTATCAATGACAGAATATATGTTTTTGTTGCCATTGAAAAATGTATTTTATGTATGTAGCTGCTTCTTTGCTGTGCTGAAATTTGCTGGACTGGACTTAAAGTCTTCTTAAGACACAAAGCCTTGCTGGCTGTTTACTGCTGAATCAGAGAAACAGAGCTTTGCATTACTCCATCTGTAGTCTGTTTAAAGCACCAAGCCTTTCAAATTGCACACTGATAAAGACATATATTTTACAGCTTTTTCACTATAAGCATAGTTACAGATAACTTATTTTTATAACAAACGACACTTACTCTTTCTGTCAGTTTGTAGCATATATTTACAAAGTTTTTCTTCACAAACAGTATAGATGATGACTTTCCTTTCTCCATATAATACCTCAAAACAAGTG